>NC_043962.1:22009475-22139475 GCF_902148855.1 Sphaeramia orbicularis
TGACTAAAAGGCTTTTGAGTTTTTAAATTTTATATTCCTCTTTCGAAACTCTGCACTACAACTTTTACTTTAATATTTGTGTGGTTTTTTTTATATTTTGGATTTAATGTGTTGTTTTCTTACTTGCAGTTTTTAACCCTTTAATGCATTAATTATCAGAACCTTAATCAAGATTTTTTTTTTTTTTTTCCTGGGTGTTTTTATTCCTCTTTAGGCATGAAAAAAACATGTAATTGATTTTTTTTTTTTTTTTTTTTTTAATGAACCTATTTTTCATGAAGTTAAAAAAAATGTCCACTCAGCTGAACACCATGCGTTTAATTTTTGAAGCAAAGACACATGGATTTACAGACACACTGTGTGAAAACTATGAAATAAAAACATTTTTTATCCTCCTGAGACCCAGCAATGCATTTTTGTCCTCTGTAGGGGGCAAAGTTTGACAGTTTCACTTAAAAAATGCTGTCCATTGTAAAGGACATTCCATTAAAATAAATAATAAATAAAAATAATTTTTTACAAAAATGTATCTGGAAAAAAAAAAACAAAAAACTGTTGTATCATGCAGTTTCCAATCAAGACACTTATTAATGGAAAAAGCTAAAAAAAATTTCACTTTCTGGGTCTCAGGAGGTTAATGCTGCTAATCTGATGTCTTCTCACATTTGAACATACTACAATACTAGTTATTACTCACTCAGATAATATGCAAAAAAAACTGTTAATTACAGTGTAGTAACAATTAGCAATTGCTTTAGATAAAAGAACAGGAAGGTTACAGTAATGGTCTGAATGTCAGTGTGTGGGATGATGCATAAGTGTCCACTGTGTTAGCTGATATGGAACTAAAACAACAAAACCCATGAATATACAAGAGAACAGCTGTGGAATAACTGTCCATTGAAGTGACCACTATGCATGAAAGGGTTAATCATATTTTACATGTTCCTGTTATAATGTTCTAAATGTGTTTCTTTTTCCCTTGTTGTATTTCAATGTCCTGAGTGAAGCGCCTTGAATTGCCTTGTTGCTGAAATGTGCTATACAAATAAACTTGCCATACCTTGCCTTCAAATTTTTGTGACACAGGCTACATGCATGCTAAACGTAACGCGAAGAACCTATGGAGGATGTGGTGGGGTTATATAGCTCTGTAGATAAAGTGAAAATAAGCTCCTCTCACCTTGTTGGGGGGGGTGGGGGGGGTGAAACTGATAATTGTACAAGTAACACAACCTGTATGTGGAGGATGTGTCAATAAAGCTGTGAGAAAGTTAAAGTGATCTGCTGTATCCTCGGTTGAGAACCACTAACCACTGGTGCACGCCAAACTTTTTGCACATATGGATGGACAGACGGACAGGGAATTGATGACAATATCCTGCCGCGAGGGCCGAGGGTAAAAAAAAATCTAATGAATGTTCACTTCTAATTTTGGACTTGGCTTGTCTTGACACTAACTTGACCTAAACAGTGACTTGTCTTGTTTGGCTTTCAGCACAACATGCTTGCTTTTCTCCACAGAATCTTAGCACACATGGCTGAGAGTTAAAGGTTAAAGGCTGAGGATTACTTTTCGCACACGTGTGACTTACTCCCACGTCTGCAAAACAGATGTAAACGTACGGTTCTCATTTTTCCCCAGGTGATACATGTCAGTAATGTTAGCAGTGAATAAACAGATTAATCTGAGAAACTTTTACTACTAGTTTCTCAAGTAATATGTAGCGCTTGCGTTGAAAAGATTAGATTAGATTAGATTAAATTAGACAGAAACTATATTGGTCCTTTGGGCAGACCCTCAGATAATTGAGGTTCCAATAGCAGCCCAGCACCGGATATACAGGGTGGGGAAGCAAAATTTACAATATTTTGAGGCAGGGATTGAAAGACAGTGTATGACCAGTTAGTTTATTGAAAGTCATGAGAATTTATTTGCCACAAGAAAATGTACATAATAGAAAATGTTTTTATTCTATGTGTCCTCCTTCTTTCTCAATAACTGCCTTCACACGCTTCCTGAAACTTGCGCAAGTGTTCCTCAAATATTGGGGTGACAACTTCTCCCATTCTTCTTTAATAGTATCTTCCAGATTTTCTCGTAATAGTTTTGCTCATAGTCATTCTCTTCTTTCCATTATAAACAGTCTTTATGGACACTCCAACTATTTTTGAAATCTCCTTTGGTGTGACGAGTGCATTCAGCAAATCACACACTCTTTGACGTTTGCTTTCCTGATTACTCATATGGGCAAAAGTTTCTGAAAAGGTATGGATAATAGTGTTAGGTATGATTATGACATCAATATATGTTTGGTTTCAAAACAATTGACGTAGTGCCTGCTGAGAAAAAACAACTAAATGTTCACTGTAAATTTTTCTTCCCCACCCTGTACACATAAGAAATGCTACAAGAAAATAGGAAAATAATAAGTCTTAAAAAGAAAACAGCATTAAAAAAAAAAAAAAAACAAAAAAAAAACAAGCAATTGCACATTGTAAAATACTAGTAGAAATAACAAGTAGCAAGGTGGTAATAAAAAGTGCTATAAAGTATACTGTACTAATAAAGTACTACTTTTATACTAATACTAATATTATTACTACTACTACTACTACTACTACTACTACTACTACTACTACTACTACTACTACTACTAATAATAATAATAATAATAATAATAATAATAATAATAATAATAATATGGTTCAAGTCAATCTATGTATCAAAGTCACCCAATGGGTACGGTAACATGATGTTTTTTAAATCCGATTTATTTTTCTAGAAGAAATTAATCCGGAACTAAAGTACTTTCTCTTCTGTTTCCATGGAAATGTTAAACCTGAATAAAGGTTTACATGAGAAACGTTTATTCGGTCCTCGCAGCCCTTCTGTTAGCTTAGCTTAGCATAGTCACTGCATTTCCATGGTCACACGTAGCCAGTTTTTTAAAGGTGATTTGTCGTCTTTTGTAGTGATTTTGTGAAATCCGATTCTCCCTAATTATTTCTTTAGATCTGCGACTTACTGCACTCATACAATCTTGGGACTGTTGTGTTGACAGAAGTTGGAAAATCTTTTTGTTGGAAGGGATGCATGCGCTAAATTAGCTTTGCTTTAGCGTTTTAGCTTTGCATTAGTTTTTATATTAGTGCAGTAAGTCACATGACCATGATTTGAGCCTCAGTTTGTGATCATATTGACTCCAGCGGACTAAAGGAATGATTAGGGAGAACTGAATTTACCAAAATCACTCATAAAATACTACAAATCACCTATAAAAGCCTGGCTGCGTCTGACCAGAGGAATGAAGCCATTGTGCTAAACTAGGCTAAGCTAAGCTAACGGAAGGGCTGCGAGGGCAAGGCAATCGGTGCACTGCAGTGCAAACTGATTAGCCCACTTATGGAACTCATTAGTGCATGACAAATGAATAAAAAACAAGTGTTGAACTGTTCCTTCCTATTCTGATCCCATCAGAATAGCCCACTGGAATGGTTTGGGTTGACTAGACTACACTGCATATTCTTCCGCCAGCGCAGAATGTTTGCGTCATCGCGACAGGACAAGACAACGAGCATGTGCAGAATGGAAGAAATAAAGTCCAAACGGAATAAAGGGTTTACATTTAGCCCAGATTCCAAAGTGGATTAAACCAGTGACTTTAATCGGGTTTAAATTTAATCCCAACTTTTCTTTTTCAACTGGAATAAGGTGTTTACATGGGCATCTGAAATAGGATCGAACCTTTAATCAGTGTAAACCAGGAATAATAGTTGTCATGTAAATGCACGGATTGTCTTATGTGCTTTGTGTTTTTGACCTTGCAAACTGTATTTTCATTTCCTACCTAGTGTTTCCAAACTATTCGAGATGATGCTTTCTAAATAGTTACCCCTCAGGCAGTGGAGCATCTTGTTTCATTTACACATAATATGAAATTAAAATAGCATAAACCATCATAACCATGAGCGTGCACATTCTCATTCAAACCAATCACAATCAGTATGTGAGAGTCTCTGTGCCTTTACTGTCAGATAAAAGTGAAAGGGTAATAGGGAAAAGTTTTTTTTTTCTTTTTTTTTTTAAATGAGGCAGTTTTGTTTCGTTTTAAGCTGGCAGGTTACCTCTGCCGTCGGGGATGAGATGGCAAGAGTCCAGAGTGGACTTACACTTCACACAGCTCCTCTGATGAATTGGTGATTTGATTGGATGTGTAGCAGTGATATCAGAAGTATCTTTTAGTTGCCACCGGCAGCACAGGTAAATTACACTGTAGATTGGTAGGTATGTAAGTTTCAAGTATGTGATATTTTCATACAGTTCACAGAAAGTGAAATACATATACCTGTACCTCTGGGCAGGAGGTGATATCAATAGTAAGTCAATTATTTATTATTGCGATAGTAGCTGCTTGCAGTTTGCCTACTTCACTGGTGTGTATGCAATGGTATAAAGCACTTTGTTTTCACAACTCTGAAAATAAAAACTGAAATGATCTGGTCTGATGAAAGATTTGGACTGAATCCCCCAAAAATAATGGTGTGCTCTAGGGGTGCACCGATCCGGCTTTTTCAGTTCTGACGCCGATACCGATGCTGGGGCGTTTCATATCGGTTGATACTGAACCGATATTGTTGATTTAGATCACAGGGGTCAAACATGCAGCTTGGGGGCCAAATCCGGCCCGCCAAAGGGTCCAGTCCGGCCCTTGGGATGAATTTGTGAAATGCAAAAATTACACTAAGATATTAACAATTATTTAAGTTCAGGTTCCACATTCAGACCAATTCAATCTCAAGTGGGTCAGGACCAGTAAAATACTATTATAATAACATATAAATAATGACAACTCCAAATTTTTTCTGTTAGTAAATGTAAATATTTTCATGTATTTCCACTAAAACAAAGTATAATTTGGCAAAAAATGTGAATAACCTGAACAAATATGAACAACCTGAAATGTCTTAAGAGAAGTACGCGTAATTTTAACTATTCTGCCTGTTATTAAATGTTTTGTGTGTTTGCAGATCCACTGTGATCTGTAAGTTATAATGTACATGTATAAATGATAAACTGAGGCAGAATATTGTTAAAATTACACTTATTTTTTCAGTTTGTTCATGTTATTCACATCTTTTGAAAGGATAGTTTGTAGATGTAAACCTGTTCATAATGTAAATGTACTTTTTTCACTTTTAAACATAGAGAAAAGTTTGGAGTCGACATTATTTTTATTTTATTATGTTATTATTTTACTGGTTCGGCCCACTGCAAATCTAATTTAGCCGAATGTGGCCCCTGAACTAAAATGAGTTTGACACCCCTGATTTAGAGTATTTAGAGGGGGGCATTATATACATGGGGGGCTCAAGAGTGACATTGTTGTGTGTGCGTGTTGGTGCGTTATCGACTACTGTTGTACATCACAACAGTATTAAATCACTTGGCACATATTACCAGTCCTACCAAGTGTATTTTTCTCATTTCTAGTCAAATATCTCATCACACTTAAAATAAGACATAATCACCTAAAGCACAGGTGTCAAACATGTGGTCCGGGGGCCAAATCTGGCCCGCCAAAGGCTTCAATCTGGCCCCTGGAATGAATTTGTGAAATGCAAAAATCACCCGGACGATATTAACAATCAAGGATGTTAAAAGCATTTTAGATCATTTCAATCTAAAAATGATCAGACCAGTAAAATACTATCATAATAACCTATAAATTATGAAAACTGCAATTTTTTGTCTTTGTTTTAGTGTAAAAAAAAAGTAAAATTACACAAATGTTTACATTTACAGGCTAACCTTTATTAAAAAAAAAAAAAAAAGTGAATAACCTGAAATCGCTTAAGAGAAGTATGTGGAATTTGAATAATATTCTCCCTGTTATTTAATGTTTTGTGTATTTGTAGATCCACTGTGATCTCTAAGTTGTGATGCACATGTATAAATGATAAACTAAGGCGTAAATATTGTTAATATTGCACTTATTTTACTTAAGAATGTTCACGTTATATTTGTTCTTGTTATGTTTGAGTACAATGCGTAGATGTAAACATTTTCATCACGGAATTTTACTTTTTTCACTCAAAAATTCTTATCCTATTATTTATATTATTTTACGGTCCGGCCCACTTTATGTCTTATTAGGCTGAATGTGGAACTGAACTAAAATGAGTTTGACACCCCTGACCTAAAGAGTAATTTGTAAGTGAGATATAAGAACTTATTTTAGACAATAGAAGAGAAATCTTAGATAAATCTTACCAAGATAATTTTCACTTGTTCCATTGGCAGATTTTTTTGTTGTTGCTTAATTCAAGATTTTTTTGCTTAATTCAATCAAAAAAAATAAAATAAAAATCTGCCAATGGAACAAGTGAAAATTATCTTGGTAAGATTTCTTGAAATAAGATTTTCAAGATCTATTGTCTGAAAAAAAGTTTTTATATCTCAGGGAAAAGTTAGTCTTTAGGTCAGGGGTGTCAAACTCATTTTAGTTCAGGCAATTTTAACGATATTATGCCAAATTTGTTCTGAAGTGGGCCGGACCAGTAAAATAATAACATAATAATGTATAAGTAATGTCAACTCCAAACTTTTCTCTATGTTTTAGAGTGAAAAAAGTAAAATTATGCGATCAAAATGTTTACATCTATCAACCATCCTTTAAAATAATTCGAATATCATGAACAAACTGAAATTTCCGAAGAAAACTAAGTGCAATTTTAACGATATTATGCCTCAGTTTATCATTTACACATGTAAATTACAACTTAAAGATCACAGTGGATCAACAAATACACAAAACATTTCATAACAGGCAGAATATTGGAAAACTTGCACTTCAGACATTTCAAAATGTTCATATTTGTTCAGGTTATTCGCATTTTTTGTGAAATGATAGTTTGTTTTAGTGTAAATACAGTAAAATGACATCGAAATTTTTAAATTTAAGAAGAGAAAAATTTGGAGTTGTGAGTATTTATAGGTTATTCTGATAGTATTTTACAGATCCGACCCACTTGAGATTAAATTGGGAACCTGAACTAAAATGATTAATATCTTTGGTGTAATTTTTGCATTTCACAAATTCATTCCAGGGGCCGGACTGGACCCTTTGGTGGGCCGGATTTGGTCCCCGGGCCACATGTTTGACACCTGTGTTTTAGGTGATTGTCTTATTTTAAGTGTGAGATATTTTGACTAGAAATGAGAAAAATACACTTGGTAAGGTTTTGATTTTGTTTTTCTCCAGTGTGTTTCCACATCTTTTTTTTTTTTTTTTTTTTTTTTAAATTGGTGATAGTTAACAAGACAATGTGGACAGAAAAACAACAACACATAAACAAAAGGAAACTCAAACAAATAAACAAACAAAAAACAACAACAATGACAGAGTATTAACAAACAACGTCATATTACAATGAAAAAGATCAGAAATGTAAATAGTAATATGATAATAATAATGATAACATGATGATAATGATAACAATAAAAATATTACTTTCTAATCCAAAAAAAAAAAGAAAGGGGGAAAAAAAAAAAAAGTGTATGTGTGGGGGGGGGCTTGGTTGAAGAGAGAAAAAGGGGAGGGGAGAGAAAGGGGGAGAAAGAAGTGTAGGTGGGAATGAAGGGGAGCAGGGATCCTGGTTTGTCTGTATGTGGAGGTAGAGAGAAAGAATGAAGTTAATGTGGATGATGTAAATTAAAAAATGTTTATCACATCTTCATACTTGACCCAATAAAACACTGTAATTTTGGGAAATACAATAAAATAAAACTCATTGAACCATTTCCTGTTTTGTTAGGAAAGCTAACACAAAACACTGCACCTCTTCAAATTAGCTTCACTGATTAAGTTTTGAACGCATCACATTTGTATTATAGTAACTCCAGACCATATATGTTACACTACACAAGCAGTAACTGGCTGTACAACTGTCCTCTCATGGATAATAGGTCTTTGCAGACAGTTTCATCATCAACACCAATCTTCCTCTGCGCTGAAATAAGCAACAGAATCTAACAAAAAACAGTTAAGTGAAACAAAGCACAGCAGTGACAACAGTTTTCATATCCTGGCTTATGGTGTTTGTGCTCAGCTAAAGATTTTAGACTCTAAGCCAGTGCCATTTCTTTTCATTTCCTTGGCAGTGCATAAAACGGGATGAAATGTGAATCAAGTTAAATAACAACCCAGCATTTTTTACTTTTTTTTTTTTTTTTTTTTTTATACGCTTCTTGGATGGGGTGAAAATAAATTGTCTCAGTTAAAGTACCTCTCGTTTACACATGGGTGCAATAGAATTTCATTAATGGATTATTTCTACAAAGGTTGCAATTTGAGAAGATGTTAACAAAGTGTGTATTTAAGCAGAGTACATTCTATATTCATGAGTAAAGATGAATCGAGTCTCGTGTTCGATATTGCACACAAGCAACATATTGCGTTCACTTCAAAATGGCCACTGTGTTGGAATAATACACATTTTTCCAGTGTCAAAACACCTCATTCAATCTTGTTGCTCAGTTTCAACACAAATCAATGAACAAATCAATGAGGTTCATTAAGCTGAAAATCCCACAGGATAAACTGCAGTTGCTTGGTCACCATGAAAACAAAAAAACAAAAAACAAAACAAAAAAAAAAACAAGCTTAAGCACCTCGGTCACTGTAACTGGACAAAATAGTGAATGACACGAGGCCAGTCCCTTTCCTTACTAATGGGTCTAACAGCATCCCAGAAGACAACGGAAAGGCAGACAGACTCATTTCAGTAGTCTTTCATTGATCTAAATCCTGTATTTTTAGCCTTGTTTGTGTTTTTTCTTGCTCCTCTCGACTCCTGATGGATTGGCATCTGTAGTTTGTCTGACAGGGTTTGGAATGTTTTTATCACACATTATTGTATTCAAGCTTATTTTTATATTAATGGTGGTTGTATTGATTTTGTTCATTTGACAATGTCTCCAAAAAAAAAAAAAAGCATTTTCAAAAGCATTTTGCAATGCCAAGTTAAATCCGTTTATAAAAGATATTTATCCTTGAAGTAGTGAAGAGAGCGTGATCTTTTCATGCAAAATAGATCACTTATCAAAAAGATCACTCTGACGACTGAAATCTTGCCATAGGATGCGATTCATACCAGGAAGTGTATGTAATATTTATCAGGGCTACACTTATTCTGATTATATTCATTTATTCATGCATTTTCCAAACCATTTAATCCTTGAGAGGGTCAGTTTACTGCAGGGTTCTGATAATATATACCCTGTAAATATACAGGGGTTGGACAAAATAATGGAAACACCTTCACCTCAAGATGATAATGCCCCAATCCATACAGCTAGAATTGTTAAAGAATGGCATGAGGAACATTCTAATGAAGTTGAGCATCTCGTATGGCCGGCACAGTTCCCAGACCTCAACGTTATTGAGCATTTATGGTCAGTTTTAGAGATTCAAGTAAGACGTCGATTTCCACCGCCATCGTCTCTAAAAGAGTTGGAGGGTATTCTAACTGAAGAATGGCTTAAAATTCCTTTGGAAACAATTCACAAGTTGTATGAATCAATACCTCGGAGAATTGAGGCTGTAATTGCCGCAAAAGGCGGACCTACACCATATTAAATTATAATTTGTTGATTTTTTTTTAAGGTGTTTCCATTATTTTGTCCAATCCCAGTAGCTGGTACCATTATTCTGATGGCAATAGTGTGGGGAACTTTTAGACCAGGGGTGTCAAACTCATTTTCTTTCAAGGGCCACATTCAGCCTAATTTAATTTGAAGAGGACCGGACCGTAAAATAATAGCATGATAACCAATAAATAATGGCAACTCCAAATTGTTTTAGTGCAAAATTAACATGAAATTATGCCAGTATTTACATTTACAAACTATCCAAACAAAAAGGATGTGAATAACCTGAAAAAAATGCAATTTGTTAAGAAATATAAGTACAGTTTTATCAATACTATGCCTCGACTTATCATTTATACATATGCAATACAGATTAGATCTACAAAGACGCAAAATACTCAGTAACAGGCAGAATATTGTTAAAATTGCACTTAATTTTCTTCAGACATTTCAGGTTGTTCATATTTCTTCAGGTTATTCACATTTTAAAGGATAGTTTGTTGATGTAAACATTTTCATAATTTAATTTTTTTTTGCACTAAATCAAAGAGAAAATATTGGTGTTGTCATTATTTATACGTTATTAGGATATTATTTTTGAGTTTGATGCCCTAACTTGCACTTACAGAAATACTGCAAATACACAAAATATTTTTGTAACTGGCAGAATATTAGTAAGTAAGTAAATTTTATTTATAGAGCACTTTTCACAGACAGTCACAAAGTGCTTTATCAATTCAAATCAGATATTATTAGCAAAATTAGCATTAGCAATTAGCATATTAGCAAAATTACACTTACTTCTCTTAGGATATCTCTAATTTTTCCTATTTTTTGTGAAAGGCTAGTTTGTAAATGTACACATTTTCATGTAATTTCACTTTTTTTTACACTAAAACAGAGGAAACATTTGGAATTGTCATTATTTGTATGTTTTTATGGTAGTATTTTCCTAATCTGACCCACTTGAGACTAAAGTAGGGCTTTGTATGGGCCCTAAAATAAAAGGACTGACTGTTAATATCTTGAGTGTACTTTTTGCATTTTACAAATTCATCCCAGGGGCCGGATTCGACCCTTTGGTGGGCTGGATTTGGCCCCCAGGTCAGATCTACGAAGGCACAAAACATTCAGTAACAGGCAGAATATTGTTAAAATTGCACTTAATTTTCTTCAGACGTTTCAGGTTGTTCATATTTCTTCAGGTTATTCACATTTTAAAGGATAGTTTGTTAACCCTTTCATGCATGAATTATGAGAACCTTAAGCAAGATTTTTTTTTTTTTCTCCGTGACTCTATTCCTCTTTAGGCATGAAAAAAACAATGTGATTGATTTTTTTTTTTTTTTTTTTTTTTTTTTTTTATGAACCCAACCCAAAAATGTACAGCTGGACACCATGTGTTTAATTTTTGAGGCAAATAAACATGCATTTATTGACATACTGGATGAAAACTATGAAATAAAAAAAAAAAGATGGTAATCTGATGTTTTCTCACATTTTAACATACTATAAAACTAGTTATTACTAATATGTAAAAAAAAAAAAAAAAAAAAAAACACCCAAACTTTTTGTAAAAAAAATAAAATAAAAATAAAAAACTTGTCTAATAACAATTAACAATTGATTTACACTCAAATATGTTACTGCAGATCAGGTTTATCAAGAACAGGAAAGTTACTGTAATGGTATGAATTACAGTGTATGGGATGATGCATAATTGTCCACTGTATTGGTTAATATGGAACGAAAACAACAAAACCCATAAATATACAAGAGAACAGCTGTAGAATAGATGTCCTCTGTAGTGACCAGTATGCATGAAAGGGTTAATGTAAACATTTTCATAATTTAATGTTTTTTGCACTAAATCAAAGAGAAAAAATTGGTGTTGTCACTATTTATAGGTTATTATAATATTATTTTTGAGTTTGATGCCCTAACTTGGACTTTGCAAATTCATCTCACGGGCCGGATCGGACCCTTTGGCCACCGGGCCGCATGTTTGAGACCTGTGTTTTAGACCATGAGGAATGACTACAGTATTAGTGTTGGTGTATGCCTTGGACAGTTCAAGTCACCCTTTCTTGCTCAGATGTTTACACTCATCCAAGTGTTTGCAGTATTTGGATTAGATTAGGTTAGATTAGAATACAATAGAACACAATAGACGTTATTGATCACACAGTGGGGAAATTCGATGGCCAAGGCGGCAACAGAATAAAGTGCAAGAAAAAGTGTGCATGCATAAAGATAGTGCAAAAAACAAGATGATGCAAGAAAACAAATAATATAAAATAGAATAAAAAACAATTGTAATAAAAACTATACAGACTATGTACATATACCGGCTAAAATTTACTTAGGGGGTCAAATGAGTGGCCATTTTTGTCAGGGTAAAAATACTACTACTACTACTAATAATAACACTGGGTTACAAAAAAAATGTTTTTTGCAAGTTGTCTAGGTTTTTTTCAACTGAATTAGGACCATTTTGCACCGCTAAATCCAAAAATGACATCTATTTTTCTCAGTCAGGTCAGGTTTTTTTTGCTAATTTGATTTTGAAAAATTTGATCTTCTCACAAAATTGATTACATTTTTGTGACTTTATCAGTTGATTTTTTTTATATAGTTCTCACCCAAAATAGGTTTTAAGAGAGAAAAAAAATCATTTTCTAACAGAATGTATTTATTAAGTGTTATAAACTGTAGCAGAATACGTCAGGCTTCTTTTTGCAAGATCTTCTAGTCGAAGCCATTTCATTCACCTGTAATATTAAAAAAAAAAACAATCATAAACTGGCAAAAGTAAAATCTTCAGAACTCGTTTATTGCAAGAAATATGAAAGAATTTTGTATCATATGATGTGAAAATGCCCATAAATGTAAGCAAAAATGTTAAAAAGCCAATATGTAGCATAGTTCAGAAAGTTGACCTGATTGAGCAAAATTAATGCGATTTTTGGATTCAGCACACCAAAATTATCCTAAATCAGCTCAAAAAACTTAAACAATAAATTTGTTGTTGACCAGTGTTATCATCAAATGCTCTGCAAATAAAAAAAACGATGCAAACCAAGAAAACATCTGCAAATGAAAAATGCTACAAGTCACTACAACAGAAGTGCTCCAAACCTGTAGGGGGCGCTCTCAGTAGAACAGTTCAATCCAGAGACACACAGGACGGAGAAAGACATGGAGAACAGCTGACTGACAGTGTTTCAAACTACAGTGGGAACAAATTGAAGTTACAGTGTCCTGCCCTCACTATGCGTGTAGCCACCCTTGCAGAGCTAGGCAGACAGTTAACAATAGAAGGTGAAGAAGAATCAGGAAGAGACCAGTTTCAGTTTGAAGGTGAAGTCTTGTTTTGGTTGTTTATTTTCTTTCCTTCTCTTCTTTTAATAATACTTTTGTAGAAGTGGAATAACATGAATACACACAAATACATGTATTACAGTGTGTGCTGAAATATGTTTCCACTGTATGCACTTCTGAACTTTATACCCATTCTTTTTAAATGCATGAATTAACAACCATACATGAATTAAACCACTAAATATTCCCACAATTATAAACCAAAGGAATAAGCATGTACAGTATATAAACCGTATGAAATGCTTAGCTAATGAAATTAACTTAAATATGCTATAAGGTGCATAAATAATGCAGTAATCTAGCACAGAATGTACAAAGTAAAAAACGTCTTTATGAACTGCATTAACATTGCATATAATCTAAGTGGCATGAATCAGAAATACTCCAATGGTAATTATATGCACAAGTCTCTTTGCAGATGTTTTCTTGGTTTGCATCATTTCTTTATTTGCAGAGCATTTGATGATTATGCATGTCAGCTAAAATGTACTTAGGGGGTCAAATGAGTGGCCATTTTTGTCAAAAAAAAAAAAGTTGTCATAAATGCATAGAACTGTGTTGAAATAATGCTAATCCATTTGTGCACAGACTACTGATATTATTTGACAGTGGAAGCTCTATTTTCAGAAATATTGGATTTGGAATAGCACGTGTATGTGAAAACTTTTGCTGGTGGACAGACGTGACATTACCCATGATGCTCTGGTCAGTACCAGTACTTTATTAGTAATAAACTTATATACTTACTATTGCTAATTCTCCTCTTCTTCATAAATGTTAGTATTGTGGATCTAAAACAATAACAGCTGACACAAAAACACAAAATGTGGCAGTGGACGGATGTGACATGGTTGTTACAGATCCCATCATACTGATGCTCAGCAGCCATGTCACCGTTTACACTAATGATCCCTGTGCAAAAACTAGGATTAGAATTATTTATTGTGTAGTTTATCATCATACTAAAGAGTAAATAACAATATAGAATTGTTATTTCTTTATAAAAATGCTTATTATTAGAAAACTGTTGATTTAAAAAGTGACGTGTGACATTCTTCATGTATGTATTGGCGTAACAGAAGCAGGATGGATCAGCACCATACTCCAGATAGAACCTGTAAAAATAAAACATGTGATATGTAGGAGAGAATCTGGTAAGAAAAACTGGTGAATCTAAAAGAATAGAATATTTATTTTTCAGGTCAATTCAGTTCAAATAGAACTTGGCCATTTGTGACATGAAAATATAGCATTAATTGTGATGAAATTGGACATTTTTGAGCTGAAAACATAGTTCATATGAGCATCAACATGTTGAACTGAACTGAAATCCTGTACATTTGCAGAACTTGCATTTACCAACACAAAGTTCCTTTGGGGATTCACTTAGATTGATTTCTTATGCACAAAGACAGAAATAAGACCTCTAAGCAAATTTTAGCCGATGTGCTTTTGCATCTTGCTATGCGTTTTTTCATTTGCACCACGTTCCTCTTTTTGTACCTCGTTTAGACTTGTGTTTGAGTTTGCGAATTTGCATCGTTTCTGTACTTGCAGCTGTTTTCTCTTAACTGAGATGCATTGGGCCGTTGCATTGTGTTTGGCCCTTGCTGGCCACCGTAGATATCTTCTCATCTTATCTTTTCTTTTCTTATCTTTTTCCCTGTGGTGCTCATTTGTTTCTGCCTTCATTCATAGTACCACATTCAAACGCTGCTCCAGCCTACACTAGTGTTGCCATACAAACTGGTATGCTATTTGTTTTTTTGCAAGCGCTTAAATAAATGTTAGCTTGAAAGAAAGCACTTTTGTCATCATTGTAGCAAAACAGACAGGAGGGAATTTTTTTTTATTTTTATTTGACACAGGGGAAAAGGTTGAGAACCACTGAAACAGATAACCACATGAACCTTCAGACACCAAGAATACAAGAACACATTCTTCATCATAAACTAATTAGAGACAGAGTACGTGACAAATATCACCGTAATGGTTTGGAAACCTGGGGTGCACAATATTCATGTAATGATTTGTGGAACCTTTATTCTAATTCATGCTTTTTCTTTTTTTTTTTTTTTTCTAAGTGACAACATATGACAAGACAAAACCCGACAAAGCACTGATGCCTGTCACATATATTACCCTCTGCTTCCATCACTGCTCTTTTGATCTGAAGTCTGTAAATGAAACATGCTGTTGGGCGCCGGGTCGGTGCAGTATAACGGGCTGGTGACATATTAGCTGCACATCAGCAAATATCTACAGGAATGTATCGATCTAACAAACGGGATGTTTTCTTTTTTTAACGCTCAGCTGTCGCTCATGTCACAATGTCAGTTTGAAGGATTATGTGTGTGTGTGTGTTAAGTGTGGCTTTTACTGTCATGACACGGAACAGAGAAATACCATACTGTACCTTTATTGATCTCGTCTTTTTATCCAGCTACTGTAAGTGGAGTATATCTAATTCCAAATGTGCCTGTTATTCTCTACTTGCACAGCATCTTATACTTTTGAGGTGGAAACAGGAATCCCCTCCCACACATGATCAGTGGATTGCAGACATTATGAGGTATTTACATATTAAGAAGATGAGATATGCATTAGCAGGATCAACTACAAAATTCTATAAAGCGTGGCAGCCTTTTCTAAAATTCACAGAAACTTATAGAATGAGCAATATATCATGACTTTAACACCACATCACCACTCATCACCTGGAGAACTTTAGGTATGGTACATGTTTTTCGGTCTGATCACAATCAAGGTGTACAAGTATATTTGCGTCAGTTATTAATCAGTATTGCAAAAACATACCCCCAAAACCATTCCCAAAATGTTTCTTTGGCCATCTTATTACTAGATCTTGCAATCCTCCAAATTTGAAGAAAATCAGATAAAAACTGATAAAATGGCGACCCAATGAGCGTGAAAACATGTGCACAATTTTATTGTTATAAGAGGGCAAAATTGTTGTCCATAATGTTTTGTAACACAATAAATAATTCCTACTCAACTCCTGTGTCTTTTTTATTCCAAAATACACACATCACATTGCTTTTCATTTATTGATCATTTGTGTTGAACAGCTGTTTGATTATCAATTCTTATTTTCAGTATTAAGACAATCAGCCATTTTGTTATGTTATTTTACAGCCCTTTAATTGTAATAATAGAATGGGAACCTGTTATTTCAGTATTATTAGGACTAAATATGTACAACTAGACAGATTTTGCTCTGCTCCCTGGTATGCAGCAGAAAATTTGGGAACAATGTGTCAAACGGATGTTTACATCGAACCGCATGTTTTCAATGGTGCGTTGTTCACCAAAATTCATGTAGTGTCCGTACACCAATATACTTCCATCAGTAATATGATGTATATGCCTTATAGATACACTATATTGCCAAAAGTATTTGCTCACCTGCCTTGACTCTCATATGAATTTCAGTGCCATCCCATTCCTAGTCTATGGGGTTCAATATGACGTGGGTCCACCCTTTGCAGCTATAACAGCTTCTACTCTTCTGGGAAGGCTGTCCACAAGGTTTAGGAGTGTGTTCATGGGAATTTTGGACCATTCTTCCAGAAGCGCATTTGTGAGGTCACACACTGATGTTGGACAGAAGGCCTGGCTCTCAGTCTCTGCTCTAATTCATCCCAAAGGTGTTCTGTGGGGTTGAGGTCAGGACTCTGTGCAGGCCAGTCCAGTTCATCCACACCAGACTCTGTCATCCATGTCTTTATGGACCTTGCTTTGTGCACTGGTGCACAGTCATGTTGGAAGAGGAAGGGGCCAGCTCCAAACTGTTCCCACAAAGTTGGGACCATGGAATTGTCCAAAATGTCTTGGTCTGCTGAAGCATTCCCAGTTCCTTTCACTGGAACTAAGCGGCCAAGCCCAGCTCCTGAAAAACAACCCCACACCATAATCCCCCCTCCACCAAACTTTACACTTGGCACAATGCGCTCCCACAAGTATTGTTCTCTTGGCGACCGCCAAACCCAGACCCGTCCATCAGATTGCCAGATGGAGAAGCGCGATTGGTCACTCCAGAGAAGGCGCCTCCACTGCTCTAGAGTCCAGTGGCGGCGTGCTTTACACCACTGCATCCGGCGCTTTGCATTGCACTTGGTGATGTATGGCTTGGATGCAGCTGCTCGGCCACGGAAACCCATTCCATGAAGCTCTCTGCGCACTGTTCTGGAGCTAATCTGAAGGCCACATGAAGTTTGGAGGTCTGTACCATTGACTCTGCAGAAAGTTGGCGACCTCTTCGCACTATGCGCCTCAGCATCCGCTGACCCCGCTCCGTCAGTTTACGTGGCCTACCACTTCGTGGCTGAGTTGCTGTTGTTCCCAAACACTTCCACTTTCTTATAATACAGCTGACTGTGGAATATTCAGGAGCGAGGAAATTTCAACACTGGATTTGTTGCACAGGTGGCATCCTATCACAGTTCTACGCTGGAATTCACTGAGCTCCTGAGAGCGACCCATTCTGTCACAAATGTTTGTAAAAGCAGTCTGCATGCCTAGGTGCTGGATTTTATACACGTGTGGCCATGGAAGTGACTGGAACACCTGATTCTGATTATTTGGATGGGTGAGCCAATACTTTTGGCAATATAGTGTATATTGTTCTAACTTGTTCACAAATGTTTCTTTCCTCCTGTACCAGGAAGACTTAATTCCAGATCGAACACAGATGCAACCATGTGGTCAGACAGATTTCCATTCCAATCTCGGAGAGTCCGTACACCGTATTCAAAATATGTGGGTCTAATTTTATTGTTCCTGTCAATATATAGAATTTTCAGCAGGCTGGTGTGTCTGTACAGCCAATAATTTCTGATTTGACAGGGGTACAAGCTTGTGAAATTTTTAGTAGACACCATAATACAAAAATATTTTGGACTTTAAAAGAAAAATGTCAGACAAATAAAATGGCCTGTCTGACTTTTTGATACAGCATTATTATTTTTAATCTATCTGTGCACCCTTTCTGGTACCCTGGATTGTGATCAGGCCATTTGGTAGATATATTTACATGTTTATATTTAAGTTGGGGGTGGGGATTTGTGTTTAAAAAGACAGTAGAAATGTACAGATTGTATGATGCATACATGTCATGCTGTTGAAAATCCACAAATAAAATTTTATATATATATGTATATATATATATGTGTGTGTATATATATATATATGTATGTATGTATGTATGTATGTATGTATATATATATATATATATGTGTATATATATATATATATATATATATATGTATATATATATATATGTGTATATGCCTGTTATTTCAACAGCACTTGTAGCCACTGTAGTCATTTCTTATATCATTTGTAGCAGATTGTTTTGCGCTGCTCTATGAAAAATGTTCACTCAGTGGATGTTTTGTGTTTAAGCTTTGAGGTGTTTTGTACTGTATAGTATGTGTTACATTTTTATATTGTTTCTAGTAACTCATAGGCCGCCTGAATCATTGCAGTCGTGAAATTGTCGAGATTGAGTAACTTACAACAGTGTTCAGCACCTGCTTGTTAGCGATAAATTCAATTATTTGCATGTCTTTCTTCCCATATTCCTTTCTTCTGTCGCCTTGAAGTGTTGCTAATGTAGTCTGTAACACATTCTTTGAAAAGTCCAGTATCTTTGAATTCTATAAGAAAAAACAAATATGTATTATGAAGAAGAATAATGGATGCTAATACTGCATCATATCACCAGTTTTCCCTTTTTATATTTAGTTTTTTGCTTGGATACTAATCAGACTGTATGAGACCGTATGACCTCTGATGTGAACGCTCAATACAACTGATTGACTGTTGGCAAAGCTCCTGTGTATGAGGAAGGATTACATTAATGATGATGCTGTAGTTATATGTATGGGAACTGCAGCTAAAGGACAAGACTCACTTTAGAACACAGGAGTCAAACATGAGGCCTGGGGACCAAATCTGGCCCGTCAAAGGGTTCAGTCTGGCCCCTAGGATGAATTTGTGAAATGCAAAAATGACACTGAAGATGTTAACAATCATTTTAGGTCAATTCAATCTAAAGTGGGTCAGACCAGTAAAATACAATCATAATAACCTATAAATAATGAAAACTGTGAATTTTTCTCATTGTTTTAGTGTTAAAAAAAACAAAAAAGGGGTAAGAAAAAAATAAAATTGCTCAAAAATGTTGACATTTACAGACTAGCCTTTAATATGTATACCAAAAAAATGTGAATAACCTGAAATCTCTTGAGAGAAGTATGTGGAATTTTAATAATATTTTCCCTGTTATTAAATGTTTTGTGTATTTGTTTAATTCAAGATTTTTTTGCTTAATTCAAGATTTTTTTGCTCAATTAAACTTTTTTTTTTTTTTTTTTTTTTTTTTTTTGCTTAATTCAAGATTTTTTTTTGCTTAATTCAACATTTTTTTTGCTCAATTCAACTTTTTTTTTTTTTTTTTTTGCTTGATTCAAGATTTGTTTTGCTTAATTCAAAATGTTTTTTTTTTTGTTTTTTTGCTTTATTCAAGAATTTTTTTTGCATGTTTCAATATTTTTTTTTTTTTTTTTTTTTTGCTTAACTGAAGATTTTTTTTTTGTGCTTATTTCAAGGTTTTTTTTTGCTTCATTCAAGATTTTTCAGACCAGTAAAGTACTATCATAATAACCTATAAATAATGAAAACTTTAAATTTTTCTCATTGTTTTAGTGTTTAAAAAAAAAAAGTAAAATTGCTCAAAAATGTTGACATTTACAGACTAGCCTTCAATATTAAAAAAAAAAAGTGAATAACCTGAAATCTCTTAAGAGAACTATTTGGAATTTTAATAATATTTTCCCTGTTATTAAATGTTTTGTGTATTTGTTTAATTCAACATTTTTTTTGCTTAATTCAACTTTTTTTTTTTTTTTTTGCTTAATTCAATACTTTTTTGTTAAATTATTATTATTATTATTATTATTATTATTATTATTATTATTATTGCTTAATTCAAGATATTTTTGCTCAATTCAAGATTTTTTTTTTGCTTAATGCAACTTTTTTTTTTTTTTTGCTCAATTCAACAATTTTTTTTTGATTCAAGATTTGTTTTGCTTAATTCAATGTTTGTTTGTTTTTTGCTTCAAGAATTTTTTGTTGCATGATTCAAGTTTTTTTTTGCTTAATTAAAGATTGTTTTTTGTTTATTTCAAGATTTTTTTTGCTTCATTCAAGATTTTTCAGACCAGTAAAGTACTATCATAATAGCCTATAAATAATGAAAACTTTTGCTTAATTCAAGATTTTTTTGCTCAATTCAAGATTTTTTTTTTTTGCTTGATTCAAGATTTGTTTTGCTTAATTCAAGGTGTTATTTTTGTCCCTTTATTCAAGAATTTTATTTATTTATTTTTTTTGCTTATTTCAAGATTTTTTTTGCTTCATTCAAGATTTTTCAGACCAGTAAAGTACAATCATAATAACATATAAATAATGAAAACTGTAAATTTTTCTCATTGTTTTGGTTTAAAAAAAAAAAAAGTAAAATTGCATAAAAATGTTGACATTTACAGACTAGCCTTCCCTGTTATTTAATGCTTTGTGTATTTGTAGATCCACTGTGTGTAAGCTGTGATCCACATGTATAAATGATAAACTAAGGCTTAATGTTAACATTGCACTTACTTTACTAAAGAATTTTGAGGTTGTTCATATTTGTTCATGTTATGTTTGAGTACAATTCGTAGATGTAAACATTTTAATTACAGAATTTCCTTTTTTCACTCAAAAGTTCTTATCCTATTATTTATATTATTTTACTGGTCCGGCCCACTTTAGATCATATTAGGCTGAATGTGGAACTGAACTAAAATGAATTTGACACCCCTGCTTTAGAACAAAAAAAAAGTAGTCGTTCTAAGCTCTGTTGGGTCCAGAACAACAGGAAAGATGAATGTGTAGAAGTCAATCCATCCACCCGCTGCATATTTGTCTCAGGCGAGTAGCTTTAAAATCTAAAATACAGCCGTGCCATACTTAATCTTAATGTCAGCACCGGTAAAATTAGTTTATAAGACTTTCTTACACTGCTATATATCAGCAGATCAGTGAGGCAGACACACACACACACACACACGTGCACACACACACACACACACACACATAACTTCATACAACAGATTAAGTGACAGTTCCTCAATTTTCCAAATCCCCTACATCACAGGTGTCAAACATGAGGCCCGGGGACCAAATCTGGCCCACCAAAGGTTCCATTCCGGCCCTGCAGGATGAAAGAGCAAAAATGAACCTGAACAGTCCAGGTTGTCCAAATCCTTTTGGTTCAGGTTCCACATACAGACCATTGTGATCTACAGTAAAAATAACAACACGATAACCCATAAATAATGACAATGACAAATTTTACTTGTGAAAATTTAAGTGGAAAAATTTAAGGGAAAAAAATAACATTACACTGTGAAAATATAAACATTTATCAAACTATTCTTTCACAGTAAAATGCAAATAAATACATAAATAAAAACAAAGATGAACAACCTGAAATGTGCAATTTGAACAATATTCTGCCTGTTACTAAATGTTTTGTGCATTTATGGATCCACTGTGATCTGGAGTTGTGTTAATAATAATGATGATAATAATAATAATAATAATAATAATAATAATAATAATAATAATAGATGTAATATTGTAGAAATTGTTCAAATTTTAGTTCCAAACTCCAAAATTTTAACAATTTTATGCCTGTTACCAAATGTTTATGTAATATTGTGTGTAATGTATGTGTATAAATTATAAGTCGAGGCATAATACTGTTCAAATTGTACTAATTTTTCAAATGAAATTATGCATCATCCCGTACACTGACATTCAGACCATTACTGTAACTTTGCTGTTTTTGATAAACCTGATCTCCACTAACATGTTGGCGTTTAAATCAATTGCTAATAAAAAAAAAATTGGGAATATAATAAAATGTGAGAAAACATCAGATTAGCTGCATATAAGATGTTTTGATTTTATAGTTTTCACACAATATATCACTTTCTGATATTGCATTCTTTGCTTCAAAAATTAAACACATGGTGTCCAGCGGAGTGGACATTTTTGGAACTTCACGGAAAATTGTGAAGGTAGTTTTGTTTTTTTATTGCTTTAACCAAAATACAAACAAACAAACAAACAAAAAACAATTACAAAAAAAAAAGAAAAATTCAATTAAAAAAAATCACTTCAAGAAAAAAAAACAAAACTTACTTGGTCAAAGAAAAAAGTGTTCAAATGCAATTTTTGGGATCTTAAATATTTTTTGCATTTGTCTTATTTTGTTACTTTTCATTATATTTCTGATTATTTTATTGAATATTTTACCAGTTAAATCACCACAAATTGCTTTATTTGACTTTGTTTTCTAGTAGTGGAATGAACCACAGTACATTTACTATGCTACAAGTACAAACCAAAAACAAATATTTTCAATCAAAAAAAAAAAAAAAAATGCACTTCACTCACAAAAAAAAAAAAATAATAATAATCAATCAAAGAAAAAAAGTGTTCGAATGCAATTTTTTGGATCTTAAATATGTTTTGCATTCGTCTTATTTTGTTACTTTTCATTATATTTCTGATTACTTTATTGAATATTTTACCAGTGAAATCACCCCAAATTGCTTTATTTTAATTTTTTTTCTAGTAATGGAATGAATCGCTGTACATTTATTATGGTACAAGTACAAACCAAAAACAAATATCTTCAATCAAAAAAAAAAAAAAAACAACAAACATTTTTAATCAAAGAAAAAAAGTGTTCAAATGCAATTTTTTGGATCTTAAATATTTTTTTTGCATTCAAACACTTTTTTTCCTTTGATTGAAAAGGGTTTTTTATTGCAATTTTTTTTTTTTTATTGAATTTTTTTTTTTTTTTTTATGATTGGACTAATAAAGATAAATAAAAAAACAGGTTCAATTAAAAAAAAAAAAAAAAAAAATCAATCTCATTGTTTTTTCATGCCTAAAGAGGAATAAAAACACTCAGGATAAAATCTCAACTACGGTTCTCATAATTCATGCATGAAAGGGTTAAAGGTGAAAGTGGCCCCTGAACTAAAATGTCTTTGACACCCCTGTCCTACATATTCAGTCAACATTGTATGGGTTATCAGTGAAGTCCTCTTGACCCTGGTACTAAAATAATGAATTTATTTCTAAGTATGAGCCTATATTACTTTCATTACAAATGCAATATACACTGATATTTTATCCACATTTGTTGTATCACTAGAGAAACATAATAAAACACTAATATTTGCTAAAACATAAATGCAACTGAACAGGAATGAGCTGCAAGTCACTATAAAGCTGAGCGCATCTGCAGAGTCGGGTGGATTCATCAATCCTTTCATATTACACACACTCATTGTATCTGTCGGTGCTGTAAAGTACTTGATGAGAGATGCTTTAAATAAAATTAAAACAGATTAAATCATATTACAAAATCAAATGAATTGTGGCCAGTGTTCAAGACTCATATGCAATCAAAAGTATTTCCAGTCAACACATTCACCGTTCATACTGGGGATGGCATAAAAAAAAGACCTAGAAAATACATGAAAACTCATAAAAGAGACTTTTTCGTGCACATTTACTTTATTCTCAACTCGTAGTGAGTGAGAAGCACATGTTGTAAAGCCAGAGTATGGATGATTGTTCCTCTATTTCAGCAAAATACCTCTGTAAGATGATCTAAAAGAGTACAACACAACATAATTGAATAACATCAACTGTCCAACAATAGATTAAACAGCTGGATCAAAAAATGGACACCTATTTTATTACATTTTTTTTTCTTTTAAGTTAGTATCTGTTCTTTCCCAGGGGAGCATTTCAGGGACCAGGGAATTAGCAACGTAATTTATCCTTAGATCTACTTTTCTGCCGCAGAAGGTGATAGAATATAAATAAACTAGAACAGTGCGTTTAAGTATTTTACTGAGGATCTAATAATAGAGTGGGCATAGTGGGTTGCAGGTACATTCACATTCACACACAGGGGGGGTGAATATTTCAGAGCTAAAAACATACCAATGAGTTTATTAACATCTGAACAACAACTGAAATGCTTTTTTTTTTTAACAGTGGAAGGAGGTTTGCATATATCGTTAACCCCCTCTGGATTCACTTTGACCCCAGTAAGTACTACACCTGTAACGGTACACAAAATTTTCAGTTTTTGGTTTTGAAAGCCATGGTTCGTTTTTTTTTTTGTTTTTTGTTTTTTTTTAGTTCGGTACGGGAAGAAAAAAAAAACTCAAAATGTTTTTAATGCATTCATTATGAATTTTTGAAAAATTTTCCCCGAATTTTTGGAGACAATAGAATATAATAGAATAGAATAGAATGCTCTTTATTGTCATTATACATTGTACAATGAAATTGGGGGGAGCTTCTTCATATCAGTGCAGCAATATTAAAAGCAATATTAAAAGAGACAAAGTAGAAATAGTGCAATTTAAAAAGAAGTACAATAAGATAAATATAGAATATAGAAAACCAGGAATAATATAATTCCGCTGCTCTAAATCAAATAGAAAATAAAATTTAAAAAAATTAGAGAATGTATTTTAAACATTCTGCATAAAAATAACAAGAAAAAAAATTCCATATGAAATGCAGCAACATTAACGAGAGAGGGAGAGTTTGAGAACTACCGTACATAGTAGGCCTGTAACGAGACACAAAATTTTCGGTTCGGTACGTTTTCGGCTTTAAAAGCCATGGTTTGTTTTTTTTGTTTTTTTTTTTTCAGTTCAGTATGGGAAGAAAGACAACCCCTCAAAATGTTTTTAAAGCATTAATTATGAATTTGTGAATATTTTTCCCCAGATTTTTGGAGACAACAGAATACAGAAAAACAGGAATAATATAATTCTGCTGCTCTAAATCAAATAGAAAATATAATAATAAAAAAAAAAAATAGTAAATGTATTTTCAACATTCAGCATAAAAATAACAAGAAAAAATTCCATATGAAGTGCAACATTAACAAGAGAGAGAGAGAGTTTGAGAACTACTATACATAGTAGGCCTGTAACGGTACACGTAATTTTTGGTTCAGTACATTTTTGGTTTTGAAAGCCACGGTTCTTTTTTTTTTTGGTTCGGAATGGGAAGAAAGAAAACCCCTCAAAATGTCTATTATGAATTTTTGAACACTTTTCCCTCAATTTTTGAAGACAAAAGAATATAGAAAAACAGGAGTAATATAATTCTACTACTATAAATCAAATGGAAAATGAAATAAATACAATATTACTAAATGTATTTTAAGCAAGCTGCATAAAAATAACAACCAAAAAAAAAATCCACACGTTAACATTAAAATATTACTACATGTATTTTAAACAATCTGCATAAAAATAACAACCCAAAAAAAAATCCACAAGGTAACGAATGACACAAACTTTACAAACAACAACCAAATTAACGAAATTATTAAATGTAGGACGGCAAACAAACTGTATAGACTACTTTTGTGAGAGAGAGAGAGAGAGAGAGAGAGAGAGAGAGAGAGAGAGAGAGAGAGAGAGAGAGAGAGAGAGTTTGAAAACTACTGTACATAGTAGGCCTGTAACAGTACACGTAATTTTTGGTTCAGTACGTTTTTGGTTTTGAAAGCCACGGTTCGTTTTCTTTTTTTCGGTTTGATGTGGGAAGAAAGAAAACCTCTCAAAATGTCTATTATGAATTTTTGAACATTTTTCCCCCAATTTTTGGAGACAATAGAATATAGAAAAACAGGAGTCATATAATTCTGCAACAATAAATCAAATGGAAAATGAAATAAATACAATATTACTAAATGTATTTTAAGCAAGCTGCATAAAAATAACAACCCAAAAAAAAATCCACAAGGTAACGAATAATACAAACTTTACAAACAACCAAATTAATGAAATTATTAAATGTAGGACGGCAAACAAACTGTATAGACTACTTTTGTGAGAGAGAGAGAGAGAGAGAGAGAGTTTGAAAACTACTGTACATAGTAGGCCTGTAACAGTACACGTAATTTTTGGTTCAGTATGTTTTTGGTTTTGAAAGCCATGGTTCGTTTTTTTTTATTCGGTATAGGAAGAAAGAAAACCCCTCAAAATGTCTATTATGAATTTTTGAACATTTTTCCCCCAATTTTTGGAGACAATAGAATATAGAAAAACAGGAGTCATATAATTCTGCTACTATAAATCAAATGGAAAATAAAATAAATAAAATTTTACTAAATGTATTTTAAGCAATGTGCATAAAAATCCCAGAAATAAAGTTAACGAACTTAACAAACATTACTAACAACAACACCAAACAATGTAACGAAATTATTTACTGTTAAAGAGAGAGAGAGAGAGAGAGAAAAGCCCCCCCCCCATCACCACCAAAATGTAATCATTTGTTCCTTGTGCCAGTATCAACATTTTATTTATTTATTTTTTTTACCTTATGGCAGCTTCTATTTTGTATTTCGGGTCAACGTGCGCTCCTTCAATATGTCCGTGTGAAACTCGCTCGGATTTAAAGTTCCGTATTAAACGTCATTCGTTTCTTTTCCTCAACACACTGTGCCGTTTCGGTGCAGCTGTGTACCGAACCGAACAGGTACGTACTGAAACGGTTCAGTTTGGTATGTGTACCGTTACAGGCCTAGTAATTACAACCCCAGAAAATAATTAGAATCAAAGGTACAGTCTACTCTCGTTAAACCGCCCGCCGTTATACCGCCATTTTCGCTCACCGCCGACCAAAACCATTGCACAAAAATCCCCAATGCATTATTCCATTAGCTACCGCCATTTCCGCCTATCGCCATCCGCCAGCCCAGTTCCATGCACAAACAACACTTATACCATTGATTTCCCGACCGTTATACCGCCAGCGTGATTGCCATCGAGTACACATAAATTTTAATAATGCACTGAAACAAACGCGCCAGACGCTGATCGCGACAAGCTACGAGTAGGTCTACGGAACGGCCACCGTTCATTTATCGCAGAACACTCAGTAGGTCAGGATGTCGGGAAGAGGACGTGGGATTAAGCCAAAGCCTCAAGATGATGGGGTGTCATTTCCCGACACGGTATAATAATGCTTAAAATGTTTCCCCACTTTAAATGATCCCTTACAACATAACAGAATCCAGATTTATTTAGAAACGCAATTAGAACGGGTTAACGGAGGCAGCATAGACATCATATAGTAAAGACATGCACATTATGGACGCAACCCGTTGTAACGCCATTTTCGCTATACCGCCAATTTGGCCGTGAACGGAAGTTGGCGGTATAACGAGAGTAGACTGTATTACCCAAGTTTACATATTAAGTACTTCACGCTTGTTTTAATCAGAACCTAAATCTCTTTGACATAAATAAATCCTACCTAGCGTACCTCCTCCTGTGCATCTAAAATACTACTGTTAAAACACCACATGTCGCTCATTGGCCTAAAATTGGAGACAGATTGAACAGATTTTTGTTCTTATTGTTATTGTGATGGGGTTCCTCAGAATGAAAGGAAAAATAATGGCATAGTTGAAAAAATATATATTTTTAAGCGATTTATTGTGCTTGTCTTCCCAGAGTGCAAAAGTTAGTGCTCAGTACAAAGTAAAAAAAAAAACATTTACAATCATAGGAAAAAAAAAAAAACTTCTTCAGTGTATCTAGCTCTCTGTTACCTTCAGTGTAACCAGCTCAGCATCCACTGATCCATGATGGAGACAGGCCGTCTTTTAAAACCCTAAGGCTCCTCCCCCCAGGTAATTAACACCCCAAACTGGCCATATCTCCCAAACCATTCAACATATCATATGAACATAATTACAATAAATTCTCTCAAAATATAACACATGTAATACCCTTAACAATGGGTTTCTAAAACAACCAGGAAAAATAATAAAATTATTCCAGTGCAAAACTGGCACTCTACGGTGACGTCACCAGCACGTCAGCGGACCGCATCCCGCGCATGACGCAACTTAACCCGGAAGTCAGAGAGGCGCTCGGTTTGACAGTCAGAACATGTGAATGTGGGATGCATGCTTGATGAAAAGTTTGGAGGTGGCAAACAATGAGAAGAACAATGGATTTACAGCAGTCAAGTGTGCACCCAAGACTACTGCCATGACGGTCTAACGGTAAAAAGGATGAAACGGAGCAAACGGACAGGAGATGAAGTAAATGGACAACCAGGTAAAGAGCGTGTGTATGTGTATGTGTATGTGTGCGTGCTTTGACTATCACAGGAGTTTTCCCACGGTACCTGACGGGGCTCTTCCATCACACCATCCTCCTCCTCCTGGAGGTTGACAAAGTCTTGGCAACCTGGATAGGTAGTCTGCTACCACGTTGGATTTGCCAGACCGGTGTCGAACCACGAACTTGAATGGCTGCAGTGATAGATACCATCGTGTTAGTCGGTTGTTGTGATCTTTCATTGAGTTGATCCATGTGAGGGCTCGATGATCTGTCTCCAGATCAAACTCTCTACCAAGCAAGTAGTATTTCAGGCTCTCCAGAGCCCACTTGATGGCCAGCCCTTCCTTTTCAACCACTGAGTACCTGGACTCCCGTGGCAGCAATTTGCGGCTCAGGTATAGGATGGGCTGCTCTGCTTCAGCCTCCCCCTGAGCAAGAACTGCTCCGAGACCCACCTCTGAGGCATCCACCTGCACTACGAAGCGGCGGTTGAAATCAGGACTGCGCAATACAGGAGATGAACACAGGTATTTTCTCAGCGTGTTGAAGGCTGACTCACACTCCTCAGTCCAGTTCACTGGGTTTCTCTCCTTTTTGGTTGTTAGGGCGGTCAGTGGTGCAGCAATTGTGGCAAATTGAGGAACAAATCTCCGATACCACCCGGCCAGGCCCAGGAAGGATCGTACCTCCTTCTTAGTTCGAGGACGAGGGCACTTCTGAATAGCCTCGATCTTATCCATCTGGGGCCGCACCTCTCCTTTTCCCAGCTGGTAGCCCAGGTATCGGGTTTCATGACGGGCCCACTCACACTTAGCCACATTCAGTGTTAGTCCCGCCACCTTAATCTTCTCCAAGACTTTCCTCAGGTGCTGGACATGCTCCTCCCAAGTAGCACTGAAGATCACCACGTCGTCCAGGTAAGCGGCGCTGAATTCTTCACACCCTTGTAAGACCTTGTCCATGAGGCGTTGGAAGGTTGCCGGGGCACCATGCAAGCCGAAAGGCATTACTGTAAACTGGAACAGTCCTGCTGGTGTCCGGAACGCTGTATAGGGTCGGCTGGAGGCCTCCAGGGGTACCTGCCAATAACCCTTACAAAGGTCCAGAGTGGTGATGTAGACTGCAGCACCAATCCTGTCAAGAAGGTCATCAATTCTTGGCATGGGGTACGCGTCGAACTCAGAAATGGAATTAAGTTTGCGGAAATTGATGCAGATGCGCAGGGATCCATCTTTTTTGAAGACAATGACGACAGGACTACACCATTCAGACACTGATGGCTCAATGACTCCCAGTTCCAGCATGGATTCAACTTCCTGGCGGAGCTGTGTTACCAGATGTTGAGGGACACGGTAAGGCCGCTGACGGATGGGATTGTGGTCCTTCAGCCGAATCACATGTTCAATCAGGGTGGTATTTCCTGGTCTGGTAGCAAAGAGGGATGGCGTCTCCTGAAAGACCTTCAGGAGCTCAGCAGCCTGGTCTGCAGAAAGGTGTGCCACAAGTGGTGTTGAGGCTTCGGTGACTACTGGAACACCAGGGTCCTCCTCTTCCTCCACTTCCACCTTTCTCACCAGAAGAGCTGGCTCAGGAACAGTAGTGGGGCGCTCTTCCCACGCCTTTAGGAGATTTATGTGATATGTCTGCTTGGCTTTCTTTTTGTCTGGTTGGTGCACTTCATAAGTGACAGGTCCCATTCACCGGGTGATGGTATATGGACCTTGCCATTTAGCCAACAACTTGCTGCTGGAGGAAGGAAGCAGGAGAAGAACTTTTTGGCCCGGTTGGAAGTCTCTTCGTCTGGCCTGCCGGTCATACCAGGACTTCTGCTTCCTCTGAGCCTCCTTCAAGTTCTCCTCAGCATCGTCTCGGTAACTGGCCAGCCGTTCTCGCATCTGCAGCACATACTGGATAATCCCCTGCTCACCGGACTTGGGTTCTGAGGCAGTCCATGCTTTTCTCAGCAAATCCAAAGGTCCCTGTACATCCCATCCGTACAGGAGCTCGAAGGGTGAAAATCCAGTGGAGGCCTGTGGCACCTCCCTGTAGGCGAAGAGCACAAATGGCAACCAGCGGTCCCAGTCCCTTCCAGTGTCACACACAAATTTTTGGAGCATCCTCTTCAGGGTCTGGTTGAATCTTTCAACAAGGCCGTCAGTCTGAGGATGATAGGGGGTTGTTCTGAGGGCTGTAATCCCCAACTGCTTGTGGAACAGCTGCAACAGGCGAGAGGTGAAATTAGTCCCTTGATCTGTCAGGATTTCATCAGGGATCCCAACTCTGGAGAACATCTGAACCAGGGCGTGAAGAATAGCAGGAGCAGTGATGGTGCGTAGTGGAAAAGCCTCAGGGTACCTGGTGGCATAGTCACAGACAACAAGGATGTACTGGTGACCTCGCCCACTCTTGACTAATGGGCCAACAATGTCCATGGCTATTCTCCGGAATGGGGTGGAGATGACTGGCAGCGGGTGGAGAAGAGCCCTGTCAGATTTGCGGGTTTGAGATGTCTTTTGGCATGTGGGGCATGTAGTGCAGTATGTTTGAATGTCTTGGTACATACTAGGCCAGTAAAACCGCGAGCTTATGCGCAAGTGTGTTTTATGCCGAGAAAAATGGCCTGCCCATGGAAGAGTATGTGCAAGGTGCATTACCAACTGTCTACAAACCTTAGGGACAACCAGTCGTTTTTGAGTACCATTACATGCATACAAGACATTACCATCGACAATGAATTGGTCTTTACCAGTGACATTAGCATTGCTGCTAGCTTTATCAACCACTTTTGCAAAACAGGTTTTCAAAGTGACATCCTGCCTCTGTAGTTCTGCAATATTGTCTGGTATTTCCCACATTTCCCCAACATTCAACCCTTGAGCATCATGTTCAGTTATGATTAGCTGCTTTTCAAACCGCCTTTGGCGTTTAGACTTTTTAAGCCCCTTGGTGCCCCCCTCACACAGGCTACCATCTAAATCTGGAAGGGGTTCAATACCAGTTTTAGCCTGAGATCTGGTTACCACCGGACATGAGACATTCCCCCCCAAATCAACCCCAGGATCACCGGGTGCTTGTGCCCCCTGCAAAAGGTCAAGGAGAACCGGTAAATCTGTCCCAAGAACAAGGTCCACTGGCAGATTGTCCACCACTGCAACAGAAATCAGGTACGGTAGTTCATCAATTACCACAGTCACTTCAGCTTTAGGGTATGCATGGCTGTCTCCATGGACACAAACAACATCAGTCTTTATACCATAGTCCACACAGTTCACAGAGACAAAACTTTTCTTCACCAGGGAGGTAAAGCTCCCGCTGTCCAAAAGGGCAGTCACCTGCTGGCCATTTAAAGTCACAGTTTTCTGAGTTCTTTTCTTCACACCCCCGTTTCCCAGTATTTTATCCCCTTCACGGGGTGCATAACAGGCACCCGTCAGCTTGTCTCTGTGCACTGGACACACCGAGGCTTTATGGCCGTGCTGCTGACAATAATAACAAACCAAGGGCTTATCAGTTGCTGGCTGGGTCATGGCAGAGCTGGGGATACCTCTGGAGTCATGGCTGGTCTCTCCTCGGTGATGTCTGGTGGGTGCAAACTGCTGAGCAGGTCGAGGTGCTGAGCTGGCGAACTGCACAGGTCCTCCACGCCGTGCGTTCTGGTGCTGCAACGCCAACTTGGCCGCGGTCAGTCCATCCTCTGGCTCGTGCTCCTTCACCCAGGTACGAACGTCAGCTGGCAGAACACGGAGAAGCTGTTCCAGGATAATGAGTTCTCCAATCTGCTCCTTGGTCAGCTGGTCGGGACGGATCCAACGGCGGTAGAGGCCCTTGAGGCGGTGGTAGGTCTCAGTAGGGGTTTCTCCTGCTGGTACGGTGGAGGCCCGGAACTGCTGCCTATAGCTTTCCGGAGAAATGTCAAATTTCTCTAACAAGGCAGCTTTCAAGTCCTGGTAGCAGTGGGCCTCATCCTCGTCCATGGCTGTATATGCTTCCAAAGCTTTGCCTGAGAGGAGTGGTACCAGTCGGCAAGCCCACTCAGTCTCTGGCCATTTCCAGGTTTTGGCAATTCTTTCAAATCGTAGAAGGTAATTTTCAATGTCCTCCCCCTTCTGATATGGAGGAATTTTTGGTTCAACTGCATATGGTCTCCAGTCTGAAGGCTGCACCGGTCTCTGGTCTGGATGCTGTGCCAGGTCCCACCTGCAGGGGTCCTCCTCCGTTGAACGGCATGCAGACATTGGCTCCTTCTGGTGGCGCCCTGGTGCAGGTGTCGGCAACTCCATCCGAATACTGCTCCTAGACTCCATACTTGGAGCCCTGACCAATCGTTCATCTGGTGGGGCTGGGCCAGGCTGTTGCAGTGACACTCGGAGGCTGCGTAGCTCATGGAGCAGACCCTCCTCTCTTCACTGCTGGCCCAGTAAAAAGTCTTTCATTACAGTCAGTAACTCACTTCCAGATGCAGTAGACGTGGGAGGGGCAGGACCAGGCTTGGCCTCCTCCTCTGACTCAGATGATGGCACAGTGTCCCAGGCTGTCTCCTGATCTCCATCGTCGGCGTCTGCTGCTCGCTGCTGAGAGCGCAGCCCAGTTCGTTGCCTTATAAGGCGAGTCCCACGCTTACGACTAGCCATATCCCACTTCTGACACCATATGTGACGGGGTTCCTCAGAATGAAAGGAAAAATAATGGCATAGTCGAAAAAATATATATTTTTAAGCGATTTATTGTGCTTGTCTTCCCAGAGTGCAAAAGTTAGTGCTCAGTACAAAGTAAAAAAAACAAACAAACATTTACAATCATAGCAAAAAAAAAAAAAAAAACTTCTTCAGTGCATCTAGCTCTCTGTTACCTTCAGTGTAACCAGCTGCATCCACTGACCCATGATTGAGACAGGCCCTCTTTTAAAACCCTGGGGCTCCTCCCCCCAGGTAATTAACACCCCAAACTGGCCATATCTCCCACACCATTCAACATACCATATGAACATAATTACAATAAATTCTCTCAAAATATAACACATGTAATACCCTTAACAACGGGTTTCTAAAACAACCAGGAAAAATAACAAAATTATTCCAGCGCAAAACTGGCACTTTACGGTGACGTCACCAGCACGTAAGCGGACCACGTCCCGCGCATGACGCAACTTAACCCGGAAGTCAGAGAGGCGCTCGGTTTGACAGTCGGAACATGTGAATGTGGGATGCATGCTTGATGAAAAGTTTGGAGGTGGCAAACAATGAGAAGAACAATGGATTTACAGCAGTCAAGTGTGCACCCAAGACTACTGCCATGACGGTCTAACGGTAAAAAGGATGAAACGGAGCAAACGGACAGGAGATGAAGTAAATGGACAACCAGGTAAAGAGCATGTGTATGTGTATGTGTGCGTGCTTTGACTATCACAGGAGTTTTCCCGCGGTACCTGACGGGGCTCTTCCGTCACAGTTATTCATAAAATTTGGAAAGAAAACCATTTTATGTTACCAAGGATACATTATCTATCACATTATGTTCAGAATTATTTTAACCTCAGGAAAAACAAGACGATTTCAATTACATAGTGCATGATTTTTATGAAGCACTGGGCTTCAGATTTTCAGTCTTGGACATGCTTGACCATTTATCTGGCAGGGACTGGGACAATTATGAGAACATTAGCAGCACTAGCCTGTCCTGTCATTCAAATGGGAATGCGATAACAATCCATGATGGTGTAAAGACACAATGATAAGAGTCTCCTTCTGATCTGAAAAGAATAGCCTTATAATCAGGATCATTTTCAACACTATCTGCAGTCTCTGTCACACTCGTCTTCATGTCATTTTCACTGTCAAAGAGCTGCGATGAAGCCTCATTTGCACAAGACATTTACTTAGAAGTCATTTAGAAGTGGGAGAGCGTGAAGAAAAATTACACAAAGCACCCACAGAAATGACCAGAGCATTATGAAATGTTTGGTCCTCCTCTACTGTATGTGGTGTAAGCTGTGGAGGTCCTCATGGGATCCACACATAAGGATGATACTATGTTGTGAGCTGTCTGTGGTTCATACACGACTACAATATTTGTTATGTCAGATCATAGAGGTAAGTATTTTCTCAGGTTATCTTATGGGATTTCAAGACAATCCAAAACAAACAAAACATGTCAGTGTTAAATCTATGTAATATTTCCCAGCTGAGACTGCCACAGAGGTCAAACGGACCTAAAGGAGATAGACGGGTTGTATGTCATATATCAGTCAACCTTGGGGTCAGGACCCCCACCTGAAATTTGTAGTAAATAATAAAAATAAAAAACTTACTAATAAAAAATATATGGTGAGTTGACAGACAATCACAATCCATAAAAGACGTGACAAACTCTGAAGCTGAAACTGAAGCACTGTGGTACTGTTTATTTTTCAAATGTTCATTGTGGTCGGTTTCAGATGCTGCAGCTCTGTCATAATTCACAGTTTGAGTTATTGTGTTTTTCGGTATTAATTCGCAGCCTTGACTGACTGTACAAAATAAAATTCTTACTTTGTGCAGTAATCTACACCTGGCTTTTCTGCCTCCGTCCATAATAATATACATTATATAGACTAAATGTCATCTAAAATGAACATTTATTTGGAACATAGTATAGAAAACTATTACATGATCAAAAACAAATTGATTTTGGTTAAAATAAAAAAAAAATAAGGTCTCCGTTTTGAATGTCTGGGGTCGCCAGAAATTCGTGATGTTAACCCTTTAATGCACGAATTATGAGAACCTTAGTCAAGATTTTTTTCTTCAGTGTTTAGCCATGAAAAAAACAATGCGATCGAGTTTTTTTTTTTCTATGGAGTTACAAAAATATCCATGCATTTAATTTTTGAAGTAAAGAAACGTGTTTAAAACCCAATATCAGAAAGTGATATGAAAACAATGAAATAAAAACATTTTTAATGCTGCTAATCTGATGTCTTCTCACATTTTAACATATTCTAATGCTAGTGTTTACTCACTTCATGGAGATAATATGCAAAAAAAAAAAAAAACCTTCTTGTCTAACAAATAACGATTGATTTACACTCAAACATGTTAGTGCAGATCAGGTTTATCAAGAACAGCAAAGTTACAGTAATGATCTGAATTACAGTGTATGGGATGGTGCATAAGTGTCCACTATGTTGGCTGATATGGAACTAAAACAACAAAACCCATGAATATACAAGAGAACAGCTGCAGAAGAACTGTCTACTGGAGTGGACAGTGCATGAAAGGGTTAAAATAGGAACACGAGCCAAAAAACATTGGGAACTACTGTCGAAGACTGTATAGACACCCATATTTTTATTTTATGTTTTTAGTTTTTGTTTCTGATTTTTGGTTTATTTCTGTTGTTGGTATTATGATTGTTACTGTAACTGTTTTGCATTGTGTGCTGTTGTTGATTTTTGGTTTTTGTGTTGTTGTGCTGAGTGTATGTACATCCTGTTTGTTGAGTGAGTTGTGGGAAATTGTGGTGCTTTGTTTTTGTGTTGTTGATGACCTCAGGAAGAGTAGCTGCTGTGGTGTGCAGCAGCTAATGGGGATCAAACAAATAAACGCAACTAAACCACCACCACCACCACCGATCACCACCAAAATTTTATCATTATTTCCTTGTGCCAGTATCAACATTTCCTAAAAATTTCATCAAAATCCATCCATAATTTTTTGAGTTATCTTGCTAACAGACAAACAGACAGACACACCCCAGTGAAAACATAACCTACACCGTCATAATGATACTTTGGATCAGTTCAACTTTTAACAATTTTACTTATTTGTTACAAAATGTAAAATTACGAATTTTGCTAAACAAATTTTCACGTCAAAAAAATTCATACTTTGAACCATAGTTTCAATCTTTAATTAATTAAAATATGTATTTACCTCAATGTAAAATTTATACTGAAAACAGCGTAAAAACATTGCTTATTATAAATACACTGCAAGATGTCTGACTCTGTTTGAACTTATTACCTCTGATAAGGAACGGTGGAGGTTATGTTTTCATCGGGGTTTGTCTGTTTGTCTGTTAGCAAGATAACGCAAACAGTTATGGATGGATTTGGATGAAATTTTCAGGAAATGTTGATACTGGCACAAGGAATAAATGATTACATTTTGGTGGTGATCGGGGCAGGGGGGAAACTGATCTGCCTTAGCGGAGATCTGTGCTGTTTGAGTGCTTTTCTAGTTTCTTTATTTATTCTTTGGATAAATCCATATTTTTCTTTAGTCACAAGCAAAATCATTACATAGTTCATCTGAAAACATATGGTTTTTTTTCTCTTTAATTACTTAGATTTGACAAAAACACATGCTACGCTGGTTCACCAGCAAAACACAAATATTTTAGTATAAACACAGACATCAGTATTCTTTTTAAACAGCTTAGTGTTTATTGTGGTGTGTTCTAACAATATACATCATATTTTCTGAGGTTAAGAGACAAAAAACGCCTACAGAAATTAACCTGAGAAAAGTACTTTTCAATTATTGGATGTATAAGCACTGAAAAAATAACAGCATAAGGACAGTTAAAGACAAAAATTACCATTAGTAGTAAATGTTAGAAACAGAAAACAAGACAAGAAAACTAAAATTGTGTATTGCCTACAGGTACATATTCAAGGTCTTCTGTTTGGTCCCAACATTGGCAGAGTTTAGAGGTGTCAACCTTCTCTGGCCTCACAATTCGATTACAATTCGCCTGTGAACCATTCCCTTTGTATCTTAACCCTTTCATGCATAGTGGTCACTACAGTGGACAGTTCTTCTGCAGCTGTTCTCTTATATATTCATGGGTTTTGTTGTTTTAGTTCCATATCAGCCAACACAGTGGACGCTTATGCACCATCCCATACACTGACATTCATACTGTTACTGTAATTTTGCTGTTCTTGATAAACCTGATCTGCACTAACATGCTTTAAATCAATTGCTAATTGTTATTAGACAGTAATTAACAGTTTTCTTAATCATTTTTTATTTTTATTTTTGCATATTATCTCCATGAAGTTAGTAATAACTAGTATTAGACTATATTAAAATGTGAGGAAAAAATCTGATTAGTTGCATGAAAAACATTTTTGTTTCATAGTTTTTCTTTTTCCCACACCAAGTTTTTCTTCTTCCCACTTCTTTTTGAGTGTAGATGAGTGATTTTGGAATTTTGAATTTGCATTTATTCTGTAAATGCTCAAAATAAACAATAAATGAATGAATGAATGAATGAATGAATAGTTTTCACACAGTATATAACTTTCTTTTGATGGGCTTTAAATACATGTTTCTTTGCTTCAAAAATTAAATGATTGGTGTCCAGCTGAGTGGACGTTTTTGTTACTCCATGAAAAACCAGTTCATAAAAAACAAACAATGCAATTGATTTTTTTTTTTTTATGCCTAAACAGGAATAAAAACACTCAGGAAAAAAATCTCAACTAAGGTTCTCATAATTCATGCATGAAAGGGTTAATGGTCTTTTTTTTTTTTTTTTTTTTTTAATTTTCTGATACTGCACTTTTATTTATCCACCAGTTAATGCAAACAGTCTTCAAACAGTTGAATCTTAACCTCCTCCTATTAAGAATGGGTTAAAACAGTGGTTCCCAACCTTTTTTGGCTCGTGACCCCATTTTAACATCACAAATTTCTGGTAAAAGCAGACATTCAAAACACAGCCTTTTTTTTTTTTTTTTTTTGCTAAAATTTATTTGTTTTTGATCATGTCATAGTTTTCTATACTATGTAGCAAATAAATGTTAATTTTAGATGACATTTAGTCTATATAATGTATATTATTCTGGACGGAGGCAGAAAATCCAGGTGTAGATTAATGCGCAAAGTGAGAATTTGATTTTCCTTGGTCAGGATATGTACAGTCAGTCCAACTGTGATTTACAAGGCTGACAATTAATACTGAACAAACAAGAACTCAAACTATGAATTATGAAAGAGCGGCAGCATTTTAAACCAAGCACAATGTATTACGACTGTCTCTCTCAACTCAACATATATTTTTTATTAGTACGTTTTTTTGTTTTTTTGTTGTTGTTTTTTTTTTATCAATTACTACAAATTTCAGGTGACCCATTTGAATTCCAGGCGACCCCACGTGGGGTCCCGACCCCAAGGTTGAAAAACACTGGGTTAAACAAATCAGTCTGTCATATAAACGTCTGTATTTTCCAAAAGCAGCGTCTGTTTGAGCCCAATCAGTCTGTAGCGGCTCTAGCTCTAAGAAAGGATACGCTACTTCCTGAAATAAACAGCACAAACTATACGTACATCTGTTACAGTCGTGGTGTGCAGGTATAATATGAGCTGTTTTTGCAAAGTGGCTCCGTAGTGGGAGCGTATAACAAGGCTCCATGGGTGGTGAAGCCTACGGTTTTCTAACAAATAAGGCTGTAAATTCTCGGCTACGAAGGCTGACACATTCTCTTAAAGGTTTTGGAATCTGACAGAAAAGTCACCAGCACCTCTTCAGTTGTTTTTTCTCAGCTGGGCTTTAGTGTGTTTATGGTCGCAGACAGCAGCTCAGGTTGAAAACAGCTGATGCACTTCCTCTGATTCATTATATTCTCAGAGTTTGTCATTTTTCTGAAGCAAACTTTACAAACAGCATGTGTTATCCTGTTCATGCTTCTCAGCAAGTTCATAAAATCTATAATGTACCCAGATGTCATGCTAGATGTGTTTTTTTTTTTTGTTTTTTTTTTAACCCTTTCATGCATTATTTATGAGAACATTAATCAAGATTTTTTTTTCTTTATTCCTCTTTGGCCATTAAAAAAAACAATGCTATTATTATTTTTTTTTTTTTTATTTTTTTTTTTTATGAACCTATTTTTCATGGAGTTGCAAAAATGTCCACTCAGCTGGACACCATTTGTTCAATTTTTAAAGCAAAGAAACATGCATTTGCTGATATACTGTGTGAAAACTATGAAATAAAAAACATTAAATGCTGCTAATTTTATGTTTTCTCACATTTTAACATACACTACAAACAAAAAGTTCTGGATATTTGTAATTTTTGGGCTATTTTTTTTCAGTTGGGATTCTTGCACAACACTTTTTATGTTTTTGTGTGTGAATTGAAACACATTTTTTTAATGACCAGACATAGTTTTATTTAAAAATGGCCAAAATGACCAAAAAAAGACAAAAAAAAAAAAAAAGAAAATATCCTTAACTTTTGGTTTGTAGTGTACTCTAATACTAGTCATTACTCATTTCATGAACATAATATGCCAAAAAAAAAAAATGTTGTTAATTACAGTCTAATAACAATAACAAGGAATTGATTTACACTCGAACGTGTTAGATCAGGTTTATCTAGAACAGCAAAGTTACAGTAATGTTTTCAGTGTCAGTGTATGGGATGGTGCATAAGTGTCCACTGTGTTGGCTGATATGAAACTAAAACAACAAAATCCATGAATATACAGGAGAACAGCTGGAGAAGAACTGTCCACTGGAGTGACCACTATGAATGAAAGGGTTAATCACCTGCTGTGAGTATCCACCTCCCTCTGCTACATCTCAACACATTTGTAACATCAGACCGAAGCGAACCCATAATTCAATGCAAAAGGGCAACATAGCAACATATCTTTACAACTTTATTGTCCGGCCTGAGGTTGAAAAATCAATAATGAGCATTAGTATAGTATGATTTTTATGTACGCTGCAGACTCTTGACTATTGATTTACTACACTGATGCGGAACTCTGCATAGTGATGCGTCTTAGAACTGAAAAATTCCCACACCTCTTGTCAGGTCCATATGCAAACCTATCATATCATACTGTTCATCAATATGACAGACTGACATTTAACCCATAAAGACCCAGTGCTACTTTTGTGAATATAAAGAAAATGAATTTTTCCCATATATTTAACCTTTCTTTAATGATTTATCACCATTTATTATTCTATTATCCTCCTTATTTTGTGTTTTTTCAGTGTAAATCAAAGTATTTTCCTGTAATTATTTCACTGATCATGTAGATGTTCATAAAAACTCAAATTAAAGTTGAGGGTTATTATATCAGAAACAGTGAAAACTGAAGAAAAAGTGACATTTTCAGCAAAGATATTGCTAACTGAACATAAACCCAGTGTCTCCATCCACTGTCATTGATCCAGCTCCACTGGTTTTACTGGTGAATCAATGTTGTAGAAGATGACAACGTGATATCATGAATTGCATACAGACAACACTCCACTTTTAATTGGCATGCTATCTGTACATATTATAAGCTTTCAGCGTGTAAATTTACGTCGAGTAAAATGGCACGCCATTAGCGAATAGCACGCCATTAGCGCAACTGGGGGCTAGCGCAATTAGCGGTTAGGGTTAGGGATTTGGGGTGTGTATTGGCAAGAATCTGGTGATACGATTCAAATCACAATACTAGGATCACAATGCGATATATCACGATATATCATGATACTGTTAAAAAGGAAATTTTTTTATTGGTTTTGTTTCTTTTTTAAAAGACAGTTTTCTGGAAAAATGGAATTATACCAGAAATCTGCACAAATACTAAACACATTTTTATTTAATCACAACGGGATCTAATGCTATATCACAAAAGGTTCCTGTGTTAAAACTTAAATCATATTTTACTGACATTACAGTTTAAGATCCTGTTCAAATGTTCATATTCTATTAGTTTATACCTAACATAACATTATTTTTGTGTAATCCCAACAACGGAACTAACATTATTTAATAAAAGTGTTAAATAATAATAAATAAAATATAAACAAAAATGAACCTCCACAATATCTGCATTTGAACAAATACCTAAAAATATCGATACAGTACTTTTTAATATCGATACAGTTTTGTGAAATGAAATATCACGATATATTGCAGAACCAATATTTTCTTTTTTTTAAATATTTTATTTTGCAGTTTTCAATTATGTGAAACATACACAAAAAACCCCCAACAAAAAAAAAAACAAAACACAAAACCCCCCCCACAAAGGCTCAGATGTGTGTAACAACTGATCAATTAATTAACTAGTCAGTCTTTGTTCAAAGAAAGAAAGAGGGGCAGAGGCTGAAGACAGTCACTGGTACTCAGATATACTCCCTAGTCCAATTTAACTTCCTCCAAGTACGCGAAAAATGGAGTCCAAGCATTTGACAAAGTGTTCACAGAACAGGTCCTCAAAGACCTGAGTTTTTCCATCTGTATTAATGACAACATATTATTGACCCACGCTTGAAAAGATGGAGGGTTTGGAGACTTCCATTCTTTTAATATCAGTCTCTTAGCGATTATCATTCTAAGTTCCAGTGGACGCTGTAATGTTGCAGGTATATTCCCGACAGTCTGAGAACAGCCAAAAATGGCAAGTCCTAGTTCAGGCTGAAGAGAACTGATATTTTCTTACACCCCTATTAGGGATTACAGGAGGTCCTTGGGTTACAAACCAGTTCCGTTCCTACGCTGGCGACGTAACCCGAATTTCCGCATAAGTCGGAATTAACCCTTTAATACCCCCTAAATCGCTAAATAAATATCCAAGTACACGTATTACGGGCTTTGTCTTTAATACCGGTCGCCACGGTCTACCGACTGAAGCCTAAGGCTTTACCGATGTTCGTCAGCGTCTCGCCTTTCTCCGACCTTTTGATGATATCCAGCTTCGTTTCCATCGCAATGGCTTTCCTCTTGGCTGGACCAGCATCGCTAGAAGATCCTGCTTTCTTTTTTGGGGCCATGATGTGAAAAAGGAGGGTGAAAAAGGCGAGGATACCGAGAAAATTACGGAGCACAAACACAGACACTCTACACTATGGGGCTGGAGACAAACTGGCGGACGAGACTCAGGCGTCGTAAAGTCGAAACAGTGTAGGTCGAGTACCGCGTAACCAGAGGACCTCCTGTAGCAGCTAGCGCGATTGTCGGTCAACGAATAGCGCGATTAGTGGCTAGCGCATTGACACACCATCAAATGGCATTAAATAACATGCGAAAGGATGAAAATGTGTACGTATAGCGCACAAAATGCGTTAAACTGGCGTCACATACAACGCGATTTCATGAGGTCAGTCTGAAGATGATGGTGTTTCTACGGTAACTACGCAGTCTCTGAACATCCATATGGGTCATATCTGATGACCATGAAAAGATGAATAACTGCATTTTACACCAATTATTTACATGTATTGATAGGATTCGTGGATCAACAGGGATTAAACAGTTTACATCTGTAGATGGTCTGTGTCGCTGGTGGTTGTTTGGGTCTTTATGGGTTAAGTATCTGTGGGATTTCCTTAAGTCTCTTTTCTCTTATAAAACCTATGACATACAGATGATTCTTCCTACTTTCATTTGTCTTAACCACATTTAACACTATATTCATATGGGAATCACTCACTGCATTCTCTGTCTATTGAATATTCAAGAGGGATGTGGAGTACTTACATTCATTTCCCCATTGAAGCAAAACAAAACAGTATACATCCGTTCTGTCTCTAACCAGGTGACAGGAGGAGAAGAGAAAGTAAATGTTGTGACTATCAAAGCTGTTTTGTTCTGCTGCCAAAAATGCATGTTTGCCGCTGATAGCTGCCGTCTCACGTATAGAATTTCATAATGTCGTGTTTAACATTATTAAGTGAGATGTGGCGGCTGGTCTGCTGTTGGTAGTTCTAAATCATTCAAGGATATGCCTCTCTTCATGATGAAACATTCATTATGTTTCATTATGAACAAGCGCAATGTTTCTTGCACCATTGCTTCGGGGAGTGATTTTAATACGGTGCCGCATAACAGCAAAAAGTTTCCTTTGCTGTTTTCTGTTACATTATGATATAGTTACAGTTTAAGCAAAAAACATCCTTAGGGGTCGAAATATCATTTGGTTTCTGGACATAGAGGAAAACAGGAAAGGAGTTCATAAATTTGACTATTTAATGTCTATAATGTGTTATGTAGACATGCAGGCTTTGAATAGATACTCTGGTAACATTTTATATTATTGAACACATATTCACCCTTTTTAAACTGTCATTAGTTGACATACAACACTTATTTTTTACCTTATTCCGAATGACCAAATTATACATTTCACTCAGTATCCTCTTAATACAGTGATTTCCATTTTGTGTAACTTCCACTGTTGTTGTCTTGGCCAGGACACTCATGAAAAAGAGATTGTTAATCTCAATAAGCTTTTTTTTTTTCTTGGTTAAATAAAGGTTATAAAAAAATAAAAAAAAAACACCTAAACCTAACCTTAAACCTTAACCTAACCGCTAATTATGTGGTATTTGACGTGGGGTGAACATACTCGTGGAAAGCTTATAATGCGTTCAACTAACATGCCAAATAAGTGACATGTATATTTACGCAATTCATGATATCACGTTAGGCTCCCTAATGTATTTCCCTTAAATCACGACAATGTCACTCTATTTGATTTCAGTATATTTGTACTAAGATTTACATGTCATTTATATATTTTGTATATTTTTAAGAACTGTAATACATTTCATTGAATCCCATATCATGATACTAAAGACGTATTTCTCAGTATTATACCTCTTGCTCATGCTCTAACATTGTATCACATCATGTCGTTACAGTTATCTAGTCAAAAAAACAATTGCGAATTAAGTTTTCACAGAAGCTGCCATAGCAAAAAATGCATCTTGGGATCATGGCCGTTGATCAGGGGTGTTAACCTACACAGCTGTGGGGGGGCCCACGGGAAGTTAAGATTTTTTTTTAAAGTATTTTTTTTCCTGTTCAACTAAATTACACGATAAATATCAACCTATATGCAAGCTTCATGCATTAGACTTTATAAATTGAAGAAGATTAATCAGTGGGCATTTTCTGTCGAGTAAACTGGAATGTATAGAATTGTGCTGTTTTTATTTTTGGAATACTTATTCAAATCTTTTCTTTTTTTTTTTTTTTTTTTTTGCTTTTTTTGTATCTTTACAGGAAAATGACTACTGAGTCATGTTTTGTTTGGTTAACTTTTATGACATATTATTATAGGCTATTAAAAAATTTGGCCCATTCTTGTTCACTCAGGAAATATAATGGGTAAAAACAGTCTTGCGTGGTTGTGTTTTCTTATACAGTAGCTTAAGCAGACTTGCGAATTATGGTTAAATCATAATGTTAGCCCTGTGATATAGCCGTTGTGTTGTTGGGTAAGGCCCTTGGCAGATGGGTGGACGTGTGTGTCGGGGGGGTTGCGGGGGGCCCATCAGGACTTTTTGTGTATGGGCCCAGAATTTGGTGCTACGGCCCTGCTTGGGATATTTCCCAGCCAAGTCTACACTAGTCACCAACCAGTGCATCCTTGGTGTAAGCTAGCAGACGAGAACACCATCCAGGTATTCCATGCATTCTTGATTTATGCGAACTTTCAAATGGAACAGTACTTGGGCTGACTGATGATGTTTCACGAGATCGGAAGAACAGACAAAAACGCGTATTGAGAACCGGCCATTGTGTTGATAATACATATGCAAACAGACGGCTAATTAATGACGAACATCTGTTTGTTAATGTGCACGATTGCATGTGAAATGGCACAGTCAGTCAGTCACTTGTATTAATCTGTCTGTATACGTGAACTTTTCGTACCAGATTGAGCGTCAATTTTGGTCTAACTGTAGGGGACCTGACATTTCGGAAAGAAAAAACTGAAGTTCTGTTTATTGTCTTTTAGATTAGACACACAGGGATGAGACAATCTACGAGAGCAAGACAAGAATCAAAACTAAACATCACAGATCGCTACAAAGCACAAAGGCTTAAGCTGCCCTAAAGTTCAGTGAACATACATCACATTGGAAAGCCATTTATAAACCTGTCAGTACACAGGCCACCCTCCGCCTGACTTTCATTACCACTGTTATTTTAAGTTCTTGCTGTACTATGCCATCTACACAAAGTAAGCTCGGCATCACCCGTTCAGTTAAAAGCACCAAGACGCATCCCCAGTCTATATTTGCGGTGTCCTTTATAAACTTACAGCTGCAGCCTAGGGCAAGGAAGTGTGAATCTGAGCTGAGCTGCACTGCAGTGATGTGTGATGGAAGGTTTCGAAGAGGCCTGACCCAGTGAAACCTCTATCTGGTACTACAATCGACTGGCAGTTGTTGAGATTTGTAAAGTCAGATATAAGATGCTGAACAACCATGAGAAGGGTCAAAACAGATACACTGCAAACACATAGTGTATATCATGTGGTTACAAGCTGAGAGTGAGTTTGACATTAAATTCACTGAGGTTGACATCTCAGAATAAGGTCTTTCTCCAAACTCTATTTTGAAACAATTACAATCCACCATTGGATTGCAATGATGTAGGCTGTCCTGACCTTTGACCCAGTAAGTTTATCTGCTCCTCATCTGGCGTTTTTTCCTTCATAGTGAGGAGCTAAGTGCTTGTTCTGTCTGGATTTAACTAAGCAACTAGATAAGAGCTTTCCATCGGATAATTACTGGAGTGGTACAACATACCAACATCATCAACAATCATACGTTTGATAAAGATTGGACTGTGTTTCAATGGAAAAGGTCATGTGGTCTGATGAGTCCAGAGTGTTCCAGAGTGATGGGCACATCAGACATTGAAGTGATTACCCATCATGCCTCGTGTCTACTAGGGATTAGTCATCTAAAGATCAGTATCGGCTGCCGATCTGGCATTTTTTAGAAGACTGAATCAGATTTAGTCACAAGATTGGTCCGATCCGGGCACGCTTCTAGGGGGGTTAAACAAACGTCCTGCCCCCTCAAATTAAAGTTTCCAAAGGTAGGGAAAAATAAAATGAGCTGCGCAACAGCAGGAGACTTAGAGGAATTAGTTAAGCATCTATAAGTTTCACTTTCACTTTATGGTATGCGCTTACTCATTATGAGGTACGTAGTGATGTGCGAGTAGGGATGGGAATCGAGAACCGGTTTGTTATGGAAAAAATATTACTCTACTAATTTGTCTATAATAAAGAAGGATAAGATCAAACGTTCAGTGTCAAAGAAATCCCTTTATTTGGAGCTCCATAGAAAGAGATACCCCTCAGACAACTGAGACGGTCTGAACCCAAAAATACAAATCACCCTGTAGTCTTCTGTCTCCCATGAGAAAATTATGATGTGTGGAAAGTGTTTTGGTTAGTGTCAGGAACTTAGAGATAAGACCCCTGTGAGAAATGTTGGTTTGACCTTCTACTCTGGACACAACACAAAAGAGGTCCAAACTGCTCTATAATACACAGTGACATGAATATATCTGAAATAGAGTTAGAAGCCTATATGATATATGAAATATATATGAATATATAAGTAATATTTTCATTACAGGTTCTTTTTGAGAACTGGATCCTAGTAGCTCAGTTCCTTGGAATTGTTTGCCTGCCTGCTTAACGATTCTGCTTATTGATTCTGCCTTCGTTGCACATACGCGATGACGTCAAACGTATGCTGCGTTGTTTTGGTCAGAACGTAGCCAACATGGTGCTGAGGCAGAAACGGTCTAAAAAGACGACACCAGGTCCACTGGAACACTGTCAAAGCTTCCATTTCTTCAAAAGGGTGGAATCACTCCAATCTGCTCAAACATTTGTCCACAGCATGTGATTCATTTACAGGAATGTCACGTATTTGATACGATACTTAGTGACACTTGTGAATGTAGTGGCAGAGTGAACTCTGGGCCCAGTTCTGGTTCTGGTGTGGACAACAAGCGTCGTACCCCCGAAAATACAAGTTTCTGAGGGCAGGGGAAAGGAAATGAGGTGCACAACAACGGGAGACAAGCAGAGTCGAACTGGTTCCACGTAGTGGAAATACGGCAATAGAGGAATTAGTAAAGTGTCTTTAGTTTCACTTTCACTGCACACACGCCCACCCCCCCGACTGGGCCTGGTGTTATCTGTTATTATTATTTGTGCATTCTGTATATGTTATATTTTCTGTGCAGATGGAAATATAAAAGACAGTTAATGCAAACACATCTGTTTGTACTCTTTTATTCCCTCACCCAATGAGAATTTATAAGAGAATCGATAAGGAATCGGATCGATAAGCAAAATCGATAATGGAATCGGAATCGTTAAATTCTTATCGATTCCCATCCCTATGTGCGAGTCAGGTTTTTTCATACCACAGGGCTTTTGTGGAATTATTTGACCCAACCCAACTCTCCCCGTAAATAAACTGACATTCTTTTGACCCGCCCCAGTGAGTAACCTGCTGATCTGCACATCACTAACGTACGGCACGGAATGGACCCCATATAATACCCAGATGGACCTGTCCATAGACACGCTACAGAATCGGCAAACATACGGCCCACGGGCCAAAACCGGCACTTCAAAGGTTCTAATTTGTCCCACAGTATGAATTTGGAAAGTGCAAAAATTATACTTAAGTTTTTAAGAGTCAAAGGTGTCATACTTGTTTTAGTTCAGGTTCCACATTCAGCCTAATTATGATCTTGAGTAAAATAGTAGCATAATAACCTATAAATAATGGCTCCAAATTAAAACTGAAATTTCATTGTTGAAAGCTGGTATCTGATCGGTATCGGCAAAACTAATTCTCCCCCAAAAAAAGAAAACTGGATCAGAAGCAAAAAATCCAAATCAGGCCAGAGCTGTGGGGACAGTGTTTTGATCTGGGGTTGCTGTATTTGGTCAGCAATGTTATGTGTCCAAAGCCTAAATATACTGAAAGACTAGGCTTGAACATCAGTGGATTTTCTTGTTTCCTGACGGTACAGACATATTCCAAGAAGGCAATGCCAGAATTCATCAGGCTCAGATTGTGAAAGAGTAGTTCAGGGAGCATGAGACATCATTTTCACACATGGACTGTCCACCACAGAGTCCAGACCTGATCCCCTTTGAGAATTTCAGGGATTTGCTGGAGAAGACTTTATTATCTTTTATTTATTTAACCTTTATTTAACCAGGAAATATCCCATTGAGATTAAGAACCTCTTTGACAAAGAAGTCCTGGCCAAGATAGGCAGCAGCAAATACACAGTTACAGGATTACACAGTTAAAACACATGGAACAGACATATTCAATAATAAACAGGTGGGTGCTTCTATGAAACTGGGTTGATTTTGGTACCTGGCACTTTTCCAGCTTTTTTAGACCCAATAATAAAAGAGAAATTTAGACATATTTCCCCCCAGGATGTACCTAATGATGACCTCAGATTAATGCAAAAAAAAAAAAAAAAAGTATAGTATCTTGCTCTGAGCCATCCCAAAATGAATGAATTTTTAATCAAATACTGGGGCCAAAAATAGGACCAAAATTGGGACATGAAAAGCTACCTAGGTGTCAGTGCATTTGATCTGGAACACATGGCTTGAAATGGTCTTATATAGCGCTATATGTAAATGTAAATGGAATTATTGTCCTTTTCTTCTGACTTAAATTGTTATGATTCTTGATATTTGTATTATGTATGTTTTGCTAGTGCATGTACGTTAAATTCTATTGCATGTTCGGAATAAATCACTAAATCAAATCAAAATTAAATAAAGACACAGTGTTAAATATGATGATCCTAGTGTTTTTTTGGTAATCCAGACATATGGGTTTTTCACGAATCTCAGTCTCATTCCAGGTTTTGTATGTAACCCATCGTGTCTACTTGTGTTACATGCAGAACCTGCCCATTTAAACACAAATAAATCGTGAGTGATTTTACAACTTTTGTGAAACACTGTCTCGCAAAATTAGTTTGATTCTCACGATGTGCCTGTGAGAGAATAAAAAGATATTAAAAAAAATAAATAAATAGTAGCAAGTAATTGTAATTTTCGTGTCCTTTCTACCATGTTACAAGTGGATTTTTGTCTAAAAAAAATGATATAAAAAATATAAAAATGTGTTTTATCTGAAAAATTGTTCCTCTTTTATCTCAGTAAATATTTATTTTTAAAATACACCCAAAGTGCTTCCAAACTTGCTTCATAACATCAGTCTACATCTGGTTTCAATGTTTAGCCCTCATGTTTTGTTTTTAGGGACCAGTTCCATAAAAGCATCCAGTTAGTAAAAATAACATTTACAAGCAGATTAAGGAAAAGTAAGTGCAAGTTATGGAGTCGGCCTAAAGAGCGCACAGTTTGGACTTAAAAGCGCTCAAAGAAATTAACTCAGTTTCCAATCTTTCTGTAATTCCATTGATAAGGTGCAGAATAAACAAAAGCCCTTTGACCCATTACTGCACAGGCAAATGGAACACACAGCAATATGTGATCATTTATACCAGGGGTGTCAAACTCATTTTGGTTCAGGGGCCATATTTAGCCCAGTTTGATCTCAAGCGGGCCAGACAGTAAAATAATGACTTAATAACCTATAAATACTGACAAATCCAAGTTTTTCTTTTTGTTTTAGTTAAAAAAAAACCAACCCAATTAAATTATGAAAATATTGACATTTTACAAAAAAACAAGTGAATTTCCTGAAAAAAACAAAAATTTCATTTGAAAAATTAGTGCAATTTGAACAATATTATGCCTTGACTTATTATTTATACATGTACATTTACACACAGTGTTACATAAATATTTGGTTACAGGCAGAATATTGTTAAAATTTTGGAGTTTGGAACTAAAATTTGAACAATTTCTACAATATTACATCTGTTATTATTAATACAACTTCAGATCACAGTGGATCCATAAATGCACCAAACATTTAATAACAGGCAGAATATTGTTCAAATTGCACATTTCAGGTAGTCCATCTTTGTTTTTATTTATGTATTTATTTGCATTTTATTGTGGAAAAAATAGTTTTGTAAATGTAAATATTTTCTCAGTGTAATCTTATTGTTTTCACTTACATTTTTTCCACATAATTTTTCACAAAGAAAATTTGTCGTCATTATTTATGGGTTATTGTGTTGTTATTACCTCCGCCAAGGAGGTTATGTTTTTGCCAGGGTTTGTTTGTCTGTCTGTCTGTCCGTTAGTGTGCAACATAACTCAAAAAGTTATGGACAGATTTTGATGAAATTTTCAAGGTTTGTTGGAAATGGGATAAGGAAGAAATGATTAAATTTTGGTGGTGATCGGGGGTGGGGGGGCCCACGGGGGGGGGGGGGGGGGGGCGCAGACCAGAAAATTTCATCAAAATCTGTCCATAACTTTTTGAGTTATGTTGCACACTAACGGACAGACAAACAGACAGACAAACCCTGGCAAAAACATAACCTCCTTGGCGTGGGGGGGCCCACGGGGGGGGGCACTGATCAGCCTTGGCGGAGGTCTGCGCTCTCCGAGTGCTTCTAGTTTTTACTGTAGATCACATTGGTCTGTATATGGAACTTGAACCAAAATGATTTAGACAACCTTGACTATTCAGGTTAATTTTTGCACTTTCGTCCCACGGGCCGGAATGGAACCTTTGGCGGGCCAAATTTGGCCCCCAGGCCGCATGTTTGACACCTGTGATTTATACGGAGAGAATAAGTATCAGAAACTCCCTCTTCTAACTTTACACAGTGATCCAAACCTCCCATCCTCAACAGCAGATCTTGGCGAAAACAGATTAATGCATATATTATAACATTACATAAGCATTTCATGGCATAAACAACGCTCCAGCAAATGCGTCTTGTAATCAAAGCTAAAAGCAGTCCAAAGCCATATTGTGTGTGGGTTCGCTTTTTTTTCCCAGACAGTATATATATTTTTTTTTTACAGTTCTCTGTCAGTGCTCAGTGTATTTTAGAAGGTACATCAGGACCCTATTATTCCATTCGCTTGTGCCTTCCACCCCTTTTTATTAGCGGTGTAACGCCACAGATACATTATCAGAACTAATCACAGTCAAATGAATAAAAGTAGTGAAGTGAGACTACAGGAATTGGCTTTTTCCTCCCCTCCCTGTACTGTACACAGTCTCCCAAAGCTCTGGACTTTCTTCTACCTTCCCTATTTGATTGTCTTCCCTAAGCCTTTCCTTGTTTCCCAGCTTTGTGTCTTTTTTAAATCCTGATGTTCCTTGGACTTTTCTCCGTTCCTTTAACATCCTCTGTCTGTGTTTCCTCTTCTTCCCCCCCCCCCTCCCACATCTTTCTCTGTTCCTTTCCTTGGGGATTGCCTGTTTGATATTCTACTTGTGTGGCAGGGCAGCAGGATGGATTAGAGCATGGACAGGCCCCACAAACCACCCTGATCTACAGGACAGCTTTTCAATCACTTCTCCAATGCTGTTCCACCTATATAAATACAAAGACACAGAAGAAGATGGGGGGGGGGGGAGAGAAAATAATAGAGAGGGATCAAAACAAACAGGAAAGGACAAATGTAGAATTTTATGAAGTACCACAGTTGTTCCGCAAATAGGGTGAAATATGCCAGATGAGTTACATTCTCCACCTCTATTGACTCGGAGCATATCAAGTGTCTGCAGGTACTGTTTGGAACGCCAGCCAGCTCAAAGACAGAGAACAATGGCTCATTTGCACCTGTAATGGCTCCCAGCAATCTGTGCTTCACAATGGATGGCTGACGTAGGTGTCCCTTTGGCTCTTTTAGAAGCACTGAAGTTTGTATTTATTTTTATTTTTTTATTTTTTTATCCTTTGTTTTACCTTGATCCCCAGTACCTTTCCCATTTAGACCAAAATTGGAGATCTCTCATGTGGTAAAACAGAATTACTGTGCCTCTGCTGTCTTTTTTTTTTTTTATTGGATCAATAGGGTGATCTTCCAAGGCTGACATTAGGGGGGCATTATATAAATCGTTACAACTAAGACTGTTTAGTCTGTCCTCGAGTACCGGTAGGATATTGATCTATTGTGCCTCATCAAACTGTTTTCTTACAAAAGTGACACGTGAACAGTAATCAGCCTCAGAAGGTGAAATGGTGAGATAGCTTTAATGTGTGTAATTATGGTAACTGAACAAAAATACTAATGAGGAATGTACAGGAGATATTCTGAAGAGGATTTGCAATAGTACTCCTAAACCAGGGCTGTCAAACTCATATTAGTTCAGTTCCACATTCAGACCAATTTGATCTCAAGTGAGCCAGACCAATAAAATAATAACAGTGAAAAAAGTTAAATTATATTATGACCAGGTTTACATCTACAAAGTTTCCTTAAAATCTGAATAATGTAAACAACTTGAATTGTCTGATTGTCTGTTTTTTTTTTTTAACTTTTTAATGCTTAATAAAGAATATTTACATGTATTAAAACAATCAAATTCCCTATAAATAAATATATAAATCATTTTCAATGAGACTAAGTTGTACAATCCACTGATAAAAACTATATTTGGACAGTTTATCAGTGCTTATACATGTTATACATTCACAAAAATACATTTATTCAACATTTTTGTCGTGAAACCTCCCATAATTACACAAGATATTTGTCAATTAACAAACAAGTCTTGTTAAACTTACAGAACAAATACTTCTTTTACGGTTAATTGTCAGTAATTTTATCTTGTTTTAATATTTTTTTTTTACTTTTTAAATTTTATATTCTCTTTTGAAATGCTGCACTGCAACTCTTACTTTAATATGTGTGTTTTTATTTATTTTATTTTATTTATTTTATTTTATGTGTGGTTTTCTTACTTGCTGTTTTTAATCACCTTTTACATGTTTCTTTTATAATTTTTTAAATGTGTTTCTTTTTCCCTGTAATTGTGTTTCAATGTCCTGTGTGAAGCACCTTGAATTGCCTTGTTGCTGAAATGTGCTATACAAATAAACTTGCCTTGCCTTACAGTATTAAACTTTAAATTAACAGTTTAATCTCATAAATAGAAAAGAAATATTTGTGAAATTACGGTATATTTGCAAATGTATTTTAACTGTATTTTTCTGTGAAAAAAGAAAAAAAAAATCTTTTAAAAAATTGAAATTTTATGGTTATTCATAAAACCAAGTGTAATTTTAACAATATTATGCCTCGGTTTATCAGTTTATTGTTTAAACATGTGCATTACAATCGCATAAAAGATTTAATAACAGGCACTGAGTCAGTCAGAATTGACTGACTGAGAAGCGTCACACACTAACCCAAGTGGAAGAAGAAGTAGTTCCCAAAAAAAATCGCATATCATTTAGACAAGATCCCAATAGTTATAGCTACTATCCACTGTGTTCCTGACGTACATTACCTTGTCGTGGAGGTATAAACAACAAAGAAATTCATGGAGAATGGATTGATTGTCAGTCAGGCTTTCCTTTATTGTGCACAAGTGAGAAACTGACAAACGAAGCTTCGCCCTCTGTCAGAAGTCAGTTCTGACCTGTCCAGGAAGTCAGTCTGACTTATAGTAGCCTGTGCTAAGCTTAAATGTGATTGGTTAATATGATGTATGATGCTGTCACTAAGCGGAAGAAAGAAAATAAGATACAAACAGAAAGAATGCAAGACCTTGGAGTTGTCCTGGGAAGTTTTAGGGAGTTGGGTTCTGCTTTATCTTGTGGTATCGTTAGGGACAAAGTAGCTTAGAAAACATGCAGAATTGAGAAACTGACTGAGAGGAAACATCCGTATCTAAAGAGAATGAAAACTGAAGAGCTATCATAGGTGTCTTATAAACTTATAGAAGACTTATGGTCAGTATTAAAATCAGTATTAACAACCTCAAATGGCTGAAGTATCAAAAGTATTAATATTTTGAATAGTGAATCGATTCTAGAGCGTCAAGAGCTGGTATCGGAGATATCGATATCACTGGTCTACAAGGAAAATGCTTCCAGAATAAAAGTAATGAAATTTTACCACATGAGAGTCACTGATAAAGAAAAATCAAGTAAAAAATGCTGGTTGGCTGAAGTTTCCAAGATACAGCCTTGGGTCAAAATGTGAAATTCAAGAATTAACGAGAGAATGGGTTTGACTCAACAGGAATATTTGTCTCAGAGCTACAAGATCTACTTCAAAACACTGTCTGCACATTAGAATACATTCACTTTACAGGTTCTATTTAGTGGAAGATTTATAAAACTATTATATAAATGTACATAAACCAATATATATGTGTAATAACACTTTATCATACACCTTGAAAACATCAGCAAACCGGCACTTTTGCCATTTATTTTCCAATTAATCTTATTAAAATACGAAACATTTAGCACATTTAATGTCTGAAGCAAATCATTTCTAAAAAATTGTAGACCAGTGTATTTCAGTATCAATTTGCACATCACCACAAGGGATAAAAGAGCCTAAATTTGCTCTATGAGGTACATGTGGATGGATAGTTCAGTAAGTAATACTACGGTCTACGATGTTGGAAACCCAGCAGGAACGCTTGCATTTTTTTCTCATTTTACATGTTCAAACAGGCACCGAGGGCGTCAGTAGATAAATCCAAAATTGATAAAGAGTTCTAACTTGTCCTAGAAACATTAGCTTACCTTGTCATTGCTGATCACAGGGATCATGCTAATGCTAACTAGCATCTGTAAAGTAGGGTTAGGGTTAGTAACACTGGTCTACAAGGAAAATGCTTCCAGAATAAAAGTAATGAAATTTTACCACATGAGAGTCACTGATAAAAAAAAAAAAAATCAAGTCAAAAATGCTGGTTGGCGGAACTTTCCAAGATACAGCTTTGGATCAAAATGTGAAATTCATGTATTAACGAGAGAATGGGTTTGACTCAACAGGAATATTTGTCTCAGAGCTACAAGATCTACTTCAAAACACTGTCTGCACATTAGAATACATTCACTTTACAGGTTCTACTTAGTGGAAGATTTATAAAACTATTATATAAATGTACATAAACCAATATATATATATATTAGGCCTGTAACGGTACACGTACCGAACCGAACCGTTTCGGTACACACCTGTTCGGTTCGGCACACAGCTGTACCGAAACGGCACAGTATGTTGACAAAAAGAAAAAGGAACGAAAGATGTCGTCTAATGCGGAACTTTAAATCCGCGCAAGTTTCACACGGACATATTAAAGGACACGCACATTGACCCAAAATACCAAATAGCAGCTGATATAAGGTAAAAAAAAACAAAAAAAAAAAAACAAAAAAAAAACAAATATGATGTGAACCTGGAAGGAAGAGACTGAAGACCCTCCACCATCAGTCCAGTCCAGTTTGGATCACTTCAGGTCCCGGTGAAAGACAACAACGAGGAAAGAGACGGAGATAAGACGGACGTTGTTTGGCCCCTAGGAACTACGGTAGTTCTAAAACACACTATCTCTCTCTCTCTCTCTCTCTCTCTCTCTCTCTCTCTCTCTCATGCACGCTGTATAACAGAGGAATAAAACTCGGAGTTGGCCACTGACAGTATATAAAAATAAAGTTTCACTTTCGTTTCACACCAGCGTTAGTTACGTTAGTTATGGACCGGACCGCACCCCCCCACCCCCTGGCTCCGACCAAAAAAAACAAAACAAAAAAACAACAAACAAACCATCCCCCAGACAAATCGTACGTTCCATGCGCGCGCACACTCAAACACACACACACACACACACACACACACACACACACACACACACACACACACACAAGTACACACAGTGTCCTAAACAATTTATTCTCTGTCCTAAAATAAATAATTTGGTTCAGTTTGTTGTCAATGTTGCTCTTCAGTTTGTTTAAACAGAATACCAGTTTACCCTCCTGTTGATGTTGAACTTCATGCAGAATTTTTTTGCTGATATTTTTCTGCAGATTGTGAACTGACAGAACTGTGATTAGATTTTTCTTGTTTGTTCAAAACTACCTGTCAGAGAAAAGTGCAATACTAATGTTTAAAATACATTTAGACATATTAATAATTTATTTTATTTTCTATTTGATTTATAGCAGCAGAATTATATTATTCCTGTTTTTCTATATTCTATTGTGTCCAAAAATTGGGGGAAAAATGTTAAAAAATTCATAAATGTATTAAAGACATTTTGAGGGGTTTTCTTTCTTCCCGTACCGAACCGAAAAAAAACGAACCGTGGCTTTGAAAACCGAAAACGTACCGAACCGAAAATTTTGTGTACCGTTACAGGCCTAATATATATATATATATATATGTATATATATATATATATATGTATATATATATATATGTATATATATATATATGTATATATGTATATATATATGTATATATGTATATATATGCATATATATGTATATATGTATATATATATGTATATATGTATATATATGCATATATATGTATATATGTATATATATATGTATATATGTATATATGCATATATATGTATATATGTATATATGTATATATATATATATATATATATATATATATGTGTGTGTGTAATAACACTTTATCATACACCTTGAAAACATCGGCAAACCGGCACTTTTCTCATTTATTTTCCAATTAATCTTATTAAAATACGAAACATTTAGCACATTTAATGTCTGAAGCAAATCATTTCTAAAAAATTGTAGACCAGTGTATTTCAGTATCAATCTGCACATCACCACAAGGGATAAAAGAGCCTAAATTTGCTCTATGAGGTACATGTGGATAGTTAGTTAGATAGTCTACGATGTTGGAATCCCAGCAGGAACGCTTGCATTTTTTTCACATTTTACATGTTCAAACAGGCACCGAGGACTACGGTAGATAAATCCGAAATTGATAAAAAAATTCTAACTAGTCATAGAAACATTAGCTTACCTTGTCATTGCTGATCACAGGAATCATGCTAATGCTAACTAGCTTCTGTAAAGCAGGGTTAGGGTTAGTAATGAGCATACGTCTATGTGGACAATGTACTGTCTTCTATTATTGTTACTCATTGGCTGAACACAAACAGGAAATAGAACTTTTCCTTTTTTCATTCCTTAAAGTCTCAAAGTCTTAATGTTTTTTTTTTTGTTTGTTTTTTTTTCATTTGAGAAATTAAATTATGCGCGAAAAGTGTGTTGCAACGCTAGCGCTATTGAGCATGTACCAAGTAAAATATTATTGAAAATTGATTAGTAATCCCTTACATTACTACATTACAGCAAAAAAAGTAATCTGTTACTGTAATGAATTACTTTTGTAACGCATTACTCCCATCATTGCTCATACAGTACATAGTGCAGAACTGCCTGTAGTGCCCCTCTTTTATGTAGTAATTCACAGGTGTCAAACATCCGTCCCGGGGGCCAAATCCGGCCCGCCAAAGGATCCAATCTGGCCCGTGGGATGAATTTGTGAAATACAAAAATTACACTTAAGATATTAACAATCGAGGATGTCAAAATCATTTTAATTCAGATTCCACATACAGACCAATTAGATCTCAAGTGGGTCAGACCAGTAAAAAAAACTATCGTATTAAACCTATAAATAATGAAAACAGCAAATTTTAACTTTGTTTTAGTGTAAAAAAAAAAAAAGTAAAATTACATGAAAATATTTATATTAAAAAACTGTCATTTTACAAAAAAAGTGAAAAACCTTAAATGTCTTTAAAATAAATAAATGCAATTTTACCAATAGTCTGCCTGTTATTAAATGTTTCGTGCATTTGTAATTGTAATGTAAGTTGTGTAAAGAATAAACTGATAATCTGATGCAGAATATTGTTAAAATTGCAGTTGTTTTTCCTGAGACGTTTCCAGTTGTTCATGTTATTCAGATTTTTATAGATGTAAACATGATCATAATTTCATTTAACTTTTTCCACTGTTATTATTCTACTGGTCCGGCCCACTTGAGATCATACTGGGCTGAATGTGGCCCCTGAACTAAAATGAGTTTGACACCCCTGTAGTAATGTAAAGTAGAACTGCTCTCTCCTGAAAGTGTACGCTCCAACATGAATAAGAAAACAGCTAAAAATCCCGTAGGCCTAAAAGAGACTTCAGATGTACGATAAAGAAGATGTTATGTGCAGATAAATGAGGTGTGAGCGCTTATGGGTTTGTGATGGACAGCTGAGGTGATGAGTGAGGAGGACCTCGGCCTCTGTTTGATGATGCAATGACACAGACCAGAGGAAAGTGCAACAGGACACTGAGGGTATAGCAAAGTACTCAAGGTATTATAGCACAGTAGAATGGACTGTTTAGGTTGGAATGTTGCAGGACTGTTCAGTGTAATTGTAGGTAATGTGTCATTAACCCTTTCATACATGAATTATGAGAACCTTATAGTTGTTGTTTTTTTTTTGTTTTTTTTTTTTGTTTTTAGTGTTTTTATTCCTCCTTAGGCATGAAAAAACCAATGAGACTGAGGTTTTTTTTTCATAGATTAACAAAAATGTCCACTCAGCTACACCATGAATTTTATTCTTGAAGCAAAGAAACATGTATTTAAAACCCAATATCATAAAGTGATATGAAAACAGTGAAATGAAACCATGTTTAATGCAGCTAATCTGATGTTTTCTCACATTTTAACATATTCTAATACTAGTTATTACTCACTTCATGGAGATAATATGCAAAAAATAACAATTAACAATTGATTTTCACTCAAGAACCAATCAAGAACCGCAAAGTCACAGTAATGGTATGAATGTCAGTTTATGAGATGATGCATAAGTGTCCACTGTGTTGGCTGATATGGAACTAAAACAACAAAACCCATGAATATATAAGAGAACAGCTGGAGAATAGCCGTCCACTGTAGTGACCACTGTGCATGAAAGGGTTAAATGCATTACTTCTCACACACATTCAGACAAAATCCAGTCCAAAATCAAAATCCAGTCCAAAATCAAAATCAAGTGATTATTTTTGGTTTGGTTTGTTTCTATGTTTGTTTGTTTTTAACACTTTAGCAGCAAAACTATTGGTTGAATTCATACCAGAATGGGTTTATAGATTACCAGTGATCCGGAATAGATGCAGTTACATTTTGGGAAAAGTAGGTCACAGCTCAAATTTTTCGTGAATTTTTAAAACCTTTTTTTTTTTTTTTTTTTTCTTTTCTCCCATTTACTTATAATGGCCACAATTTCAAATGCCTATGGAAACAACAATTTTCTTTCAGTTTACTTCAAACTTGGCATCTATCTATCTATCTATCTATCTATCTATCTATCTATCTATCTATCTATCTATCTATCTATCTATCTATCTATCTATCTATCTATCTATCTATCTATCTATCTATCTATCTAGCACATACACTATAAAACAAAAAGTTAAGGATATTTCATTTTTTTGGTCATTTTTGCCATTTGTACATAAAACTATGTCTGGTCATTAAAAAATGTCTTTCAATTCACACACAAAAAAGTAAAAAGTGCTGTGCAAGAATCCCAAGTGAAAAAAAATAGCTCAAAAATTTTAAAAAATATCGTTAACCTTTTGTTTGTAGTGTATATCTAAGTTCATACTTATACACTGCAAAAATCGAAATTTCATCAAGTGTATTTTTCTCATTTCTAGTCAAAATATCTCATCGCACTTAAAATAAGACATAATCACCTAAAGAGTAACTTTTCACTGAGATATAAGAACTTATTTTCAGACCATAAATCTTGAAAATCTTATTTCAAGAAATCTTACCGAGATAATTTTCACTTGTTCCATCAGCAGAATTTTTTGTTTGAATTAAGTTAAAAAAAAAAAAAAAAATCTTGAAATGAGCAAAAAATCTACAGTGACGAGAAGTGACAAACCGTTAAATATCATATGGTGCCAGCAGCTAAAATTGCTTGAGGGAAATAAATCGATTTTATATCAATCCAACATTGACAAAGACGAAAACGAAGGGATTTTTAGCCATAATTTTTATACGTTTTAGTTAGTTTTGTAAGTACACAATACAGTTTCAGTTAGTAATGTTTTTTTTTCTTTTAATTATAGTTTTTATTTATTTCAGTTAACGAAAATGTTTTTACAATTCTAGTTTTCGTCGTTTCGTTAGTTTTCGTTAACGGTAATAACCTTGATGCTGACATCACCATACGTACATGTATATAGACATGTTTATATCAGGACACGCCCAGATCTGCTGACATCACCACACGCATAGACATGATGACATCAGCTGGGTCGATGCCAAAATAAGCTACACTACATGCGAGGGGCGGGGTTTGTTGTGCCTGGCACTATTTCTTTATTATGCAGGCTTTTTTTCTTTGCTCTTTTTAGATCCTACACACATTGAACTTCATTTCTTTTAATATCTTACCATCTGATAATTCAACTACGAGGTCTGGTGGCTTCAGATGTTGCCCCGCTTTCAGAGGAAGAAAACTGATGCCGACACTAAAAGACCACCATTATATTACAGTATGCTTGGGTGGTTCATATTATTATCGTTGCCGTGTGGTGATTTTCCATTGAAGTAAATACACAGAAAATTCTCACTAACGCTGTCATCTTGAACGATTGCATGGCATGATATTTTGAAGGTGAGCTAAGTTATTAAACTATGCTATTATAATCCACGCTGCGGAAAGCCCTCATGCGTGCCTATACATGCTAATATTACCAAACAAGTGTGAATTATTTCTTTGCAGTGAGTATGTATTATAGCGGAAGTATATTTTATCACTCTCAATGACTCCTTGACACTATTTATCACACAGTAGAAGAACTCTGGTACATGAGCCAGCCATCCATCTAGTTCTCTCAGTGACAGCTCATATATGACATTTTGTGCTCTTCCCTAGAGCACTGGAGGGCTAATGAAAGATGGGATATTTCATAGTGAGTGGGCAACCTCTACTCCTAAATATATGAAAGACACTTAATAACATTACATATCCTACCTTTGAAAGATAATTGAGGACAAACTTTTGGGCTTTGTGGTGAGGCTTGTGTTGTTGGTGCCTTGTTGAGCCACATTATGTAATAAATTCCCATTATGTAATAAAAGTTCAAAGTGTAATAAGAATGTCACGTCATCTTGTAATAAAGCCGCATTATGTAATAAACTGACGCATTTTGTAATAAACTACGTCAACGCATTATATAGTAAATTTTTTCACATTATGTAGTAAGTTATTACAATTTGAGAAATTTATTACAAAATGCACTTGACACATTTTTATTAAAAAAGATGTAATAACATGGTTCATTATGTAATAGCAATCCAAATTAATATAATTTCAGAGCAATTTAGAAGAAATTAGTCACAGGAGCTACAGGTAATGGAATCAGAACTTTAACCACACAGTTTAAAGATGAATTTAGCACATTACATTTTCCTGAAACTAAAAATGTGTCAAGTGCATTTTGTAATAAATTTCTCAAATTGTAATAACTTACTACATAATGCGAAAAAATTTACTACATAATGCATTGAGGTAGTTTATTACAAAATACGTCAGTTTATTAAATAATGCGGCTTCATTACGAGATGACGTGACATTCTTGTTACATTTTGAACTTTTATTACATAATGGGAATTTATTACATAATGCGGCTCAACATGCCTACCTAAAAAAGACAATGGGTACGGTTACATGATGTTTTTAAAATCCGATTTATTTTTCCAGAAGAAATTTATCTGGCATTAAAGTACGTCCTATTGTGTTTACATGGAAATGTTAACCCCGAATAAAGGTTCGCATGAGAAACGTTTATTCAGTTCTTGTAGCCCTTCTGTTAGCTTAGCTTAGCATAGTCACTGCATTTCCATGGTCACATGTAGCCAGTTTTTTAAAGGTGATTTGTTGTCTTTTGTAAGTGATTTTCTGAAATCCGATTCTCCCTAATTATTTCTTTAGATCCTCAACTTACTGCACTCATACAATCTTGGGACTGTTGTGTTGACGGAAGTTGGAAAATCTTTTTGTTGGAAGGGATGCATGCGCTGAATTAGCTTTGCTTTAGCGTTTTAGCTTTGCATTAGTTTTTTTTTCCCCAGATTTGATTAGTGCAGTAAGTTACATGACCATGATTTGAGCCTCAGTTTGTGATCATATTGACCCCAGCGGACTAAAGGAATGATTAGGGAGAACTGAATTTCACAAAATCACTCATAAAATACTCGAAATCACCTATAAAAACCTGGCTACATCTGACCATAGGAGTGAAGCGATTATGCTAAGCTAGGCTAAGGTAAGCTAACAGAAGGGCTGTGAGAACAAGGCAATCGGTGCACTGCAGTGCAAACTGTTCAGCCCACTTCTGGAACTCATTAGTGCATGACAAATGAATGAATAAAAAACAAGTGGTGAACTCTTCCTTCAGCCCAGATAGCAAATATTTTGGCAGTATTATGGCATTTTTGGCTTTCTTTTGGCATTATGAAAACTTTTAGGCTTAACTGTGGTATGATTCTGGTTATCCATAATAGATATGGAGGCACCAGCAGTATATGGCTGAGTTCTGGCATATGTGTGGTTAACCAAAAGACTGGGCAAAGAGCAGGATCAAGTATAGGGATGGTATGGCATGTTTATGGCAAACCAGAAGACTGACTAAAGAGTGGCAACATCTTATTCCATATATGGATGTGTTTTGGTTGTGTTTTGGCATATTTCTGTAAAGCCAAAACACTGCACACTACGTCTGACCATAGGAATGAAACCATTATGCTAAGCTAGGCTAAGCTAAGCTAATGGAAGGGCTGCGAGAACAAGGCAATCGGTGCACTGCAGTGCAAACTGTTCAGCCCACTTCTGGAACTCATTAGTGCATGACAAATGAATGAATAAAAAACAAGTGGTGAACTCTTCCTTCAGGGTTTTCCAGGCTGGTAGATCCCATCAGAATAGCCCACTGGAACGGTTTGGTAAGACTAGACTGCACTGCATATTCTTCCACCAGCGCAGAATGTGTGCGTCATCGTTACAGGACAAGACAACGAGGATGTGCAGAATGGAAGGAAGAAAATCCAAACAGAATAAAGGGTTTACATTTAGACCAGATTCAAAAGTGGATTAAACCCGTGACTTTAATCGGGTTTAAATTTAATCCCAACTTTTCTTTTTCAACTGGAATAAGGCGTTTACATGGACATCTGAAATATGATCGAACCTTTAATCAGTTTAAACCAGGGATAAAAGCTGTCATGGAAACGCACGGAGTGTGCAGGTTATGCAAAGTAAAAAGTGTGCTTATACTATGTAAGCGTACCCATATTTGTCTCACTTTAGCTTTGTATAAATGACCGAACCTTTCAGGGTGTTCCTACCTTCTCATCCTACGTTCTCAAGAGGCTTCAGTCACTGCAACGTAAAGTACGGTCATCATTCAGATCTGTTTTATTACTGCACCCATTTAGTGTAACTCTACTGGCAGAGGCATTCAGCGTGTACCAGTAATGATTAATTAAAGGTTTTAGTGTGGGATATTTTCTAGCATCTAGCACTTAACCAACAACCAACTCAATACCCATGCCTCACCCTGGAGAATATTAGCTTCGGTCCATACTGCAACATAATTAGGTATGGTAATGGCCCTTAATGCTGAATGCCAACTAGTATAAAAGGGGAAAAAAAGAAGGAAAAAGTCAATTCTGGGTTACTTAAGGTAACAAAGACCCAGCAGTTGTAATTTCCAGGAGATTATTCACTAATTATGAATAATGCCAGTTTCTGAAATTAGATCCCCCTAAACCTTACACAATGAACTTCTAATTATTAATTATCAGGAAGTATTTCTGTAACACTTTCAAACACATAACATGAAATCTGCCCTTTTGTACTTTACAGCTCAAAGGTCTGACTCAGGTTTTTTTTTTTTTTTTTTTTTTTTTTACCCCGCCTCCTGAAGGGGAGGCAAGGAGTAGTGTTTTTGGTTTGGTGTGTGTTTGTTTGTTTGTTTGTTAACAGTCTAGCAGCAGACCTATTGCTTCAGTTCGTACCAAATTGGGTTTATAGAATGCTAATGACCCAGAATAGATCTGATTATATTTTGGGAACAGTAGGTTAAAGTGACAGTTTTTTATGAATTTTTATAATCTTTTTTTCTTCTTCTCCCATTTACTTATACAGGAGGTCCTCGGGTTACGAACGAGTTTCGTTCCTACGCTGGCGACGTAAACCGAATTTTCGCTTAAGTCGGAATTAACCCTTTAATACCCCCTAAATCTCTAAATAAATATCCAAATACACGTATTACGGGCTTTGTCCTTAATAATGGTCGCCACGGTCTACCGACTGAAGCCTAAGGCTTTACCGATGTTCGTCGGCGTCTCGCCTTTCTCCGACCTTTTGATGATATCCAGCTTCGTTTCCATCGTAATGGCTTTCCTCTTGGCTGGACCAGCATCGCTAGAAGATCCTGCTTTCTTTTTTTGGGGCCATGATGTGAAAAAGGAGGGTGAAAAAGGCGAGGATACCGAGAAAATTACGGAGCACAAACACAGACACTCTACACTATGGGGCTGGAGACAAACTGGCGGACGAGACTCAGGCGTCGTAAAGTCGAAACAGCGTAGGTCGAGTACCGCGTAACCCGAGGACCTCCTGTAATGGGTGAAATTTTAAATGTCTGTAGCAGCAAAACTTTTGGGTGCATTCATACCAGATTTGGTTTATAGATTGCCAGTGATGCAGAATAGATGTCAATACATTTTGGGAAAACTAGGTCAAAGTTAAAAATTTTTATGAATTTTTAAAATCTTTTTTTCTCTTATTTACTTATAATGAGCAAAATTTCATATGTCTGGAGCAGCAAAACTATTGGTTGAATTCAGACCAAATTGGGTTTTTGGATTGCCAGTGACCCAGAATAGATGTGGTTACATTTTGGAGAAAGCAGGTCAAAGTTGAATTTTTTTTTCTTCTCCTTATAATTTCTTCTACTTATAATGGTCGAAATTTCAAATGTCTATAAAAACATCAGTTTTATTTCAATTTACTTTAACCCTTTCATGCATGAATGATGAAAAAAAGTATCTCGATTTTTTATTTTATTTATTTATTTTTCTAATTATTGGTTTTATTAGTCAACATTAGGCTAAAGTTGAAATGCATTTTGAATTTTTAAAAACAATGTTTTTTTTTAAGAAGATATTTAACCTCCTGAGACCAAGGAAAGTACAAATTTTGGCTTTTTTTTATTATTAAATAATTACCTATACTGGAAACATCATGATGCAACAGTTTTCAGATGCATCTTTTTTTTGTTTTATTTTTATGGAATGGCCTTCATGGTGGACAATTTTGTTTTGTTTTTTTTATGAAGCAGTGAAACTCTAAAACCCATAGCTGGGTCTTAGGAGGTTAACTTTATAAAATGACAGAGTAGTAAAAATTTTAAAACTAAGATGCTACTTTTTTTCATTGTATTGCTTTGGGTCTATAGAGACTGCCCCCATGTGGCTGGGAGAATATTGCCTTTTTAACCCTTTGGAAAGTGAGCTTAAACTATGTGTCCACAAATGTAGACATCATACATGAAAGGGTTAAACTTGGCACATACATAGAGGCAGTTGATATGCTGACATCATCACACACCTAGACATGATGACATCTGTTGGATCGATGCCAAAATAAGCTACAATACGTATGAGGGGCGGGGTTTGTTGTACCTGGCACCACTTGTTTGTTTGTTTTTTCTATGAATTTATCATGCAATATAATGAAGGACCACATTTTAAGTTGGTTAAACTTAGTATTTTTAACACACAGGGCCTAATCCAAGAGAATGTTTTAATATTCATATCCTCAATGTATTCTTGGTCACAAACATGACCATGAAGTTTTCTACCTGAGTCTAATTTCCCCTTATTTAACCTCAGATTCTACTATTTGAAGTGTTTCTCTGCATTACAGCACATGCAGAATGGACCTTAATGAAAACTGCAAATAACATGTATGTACACATTTCTTCTATTCATTGCAAACACATTTTCCGTCATTTTCCTCCCTGTTACAACATGATCGACTGAGATGTTTCCTCTATTGATGGAATTCAGACACATTTGAAGCATGCTTGACTGATACCTGCTGTTAAAATAATGGTCATTGAATGTGTCACTGAAGATATCTGGCAGAAAATATGAGCAAAAAAGATACTGATACTGTGTTAGGTGTCATAGAAAGATGTGTATCACAGCATCTCCATACTCCAAAAGAGGCTGTGCACATTTAGCCTATCCATACAGTACAGCAGAGGTAACGTCATTAACACCAGATTAGTTAGAATATGAAAGTAATTCATTACATGTTTGTTTGTTAACACTTTAGCAACAAAACTATCTGTTGAATTCATACCAAATTGGGTTTATAGATTGCCAGTGACCCAGAAGAGATGTCAATATATTTTGGGAAAAGTAGGTCAAAATTTCTTTCTTTTTTTTTTTTTTTTTTTTTTTTTTTTTTTTTTTTTTTTTTTTTTTTTTTACATTTTCCCCATTTAGTTATAATGGGTGGAATTTCACATGTCCATAACAGCAAAAGTGTTTGTTGAATTCTTACCAAATTGACTTCATAGATTGCTAGTGACTCAGAATGGATCTCTTTATATTTTGGGAACAGTAGGTCAAAGTTAAAATTTTTTATGAATTTTTAAAATCTTTTTTTTTCCCCATTTACTTATAATGGGCGAAATTTCAAATGTCTGTAACAGCAAAACTGTTGGTTGAATTCAAACCAAAATTGGTTTATAGATTGCCAGTGACCCAGAATAGATGTCATTACATTTTGGGAAAAGTAGGTCAAAGTTACATTTTTTTATGATTTTTTTTTTTTTTTTTTTTCCCCATTTAGTTATAATGGATGAAATTTCACATGTCTGTAGCTGCAAAACTATTGATTGAATTCATACCAAATTTGGTTTATAGATTTCCAGTGACCAAGAAGAGATGTCAATACATTTTGGGAACAGTAGGTCAAAGTTAAAATTTTTTATGAATTTTTAAAATCTTTTTTTTCCCATTTACTTATAATGGGCAAAATTTCAAATGTCTGTAGCAGCAAAACTGTTGATTGAATTCATACCAAATTTGGTTTATAGATTGCCAGTGACCCAGAAAAGATGTCATTACATTTTGGGAAAAGTAAGTCAAAGTTACATTTTTTTTTAATGATTTTTTAATTATTTATTTATTTATTTCCCCATTTAGTTATAATGGATGAAATTTCATGTCTGTTGCAGCAAAACTATCAGCTGAATTCATACCAAACTGACTTTATAGATTGTCAGTGACCCAGAATAGATATCGATACAGATACTAATACTGATACTGATACGTTTCAGTAATTAAGGAGGGATCCATCATCGAAATCGCTAAATCTCAATTAATTTTCATGACCTCTATGTGTTTTGTGATGTTTCTTTTCTTTTTTTTTCTCATTAAATAGTTGAAACCCAGGACAGAATTTGGACAAAGTTTATAATTAAATAGAAAATACTTTATTATCAAAATAAGTTGTTTTTTTTTTTTTTTTCAGAAACAATAGAAAAATTACAAAACAATTTTCCCCATGCATTGTCGTGTCAAAGCGCATGTGGTAATTTGTGTCTGTGTTTTGAAAATAATCAGTTTTGCTCCAAATTTATCTACACTACAAACAAAAAGTTAAGGATATTTCTTTTTTTTTGCCATTTGTAAGTAAAACTATGTCTGGTCATTTAAAAAAAATGTGTTTCAATTAAATTCACACACAAAAAAAAAGTAAAAAAAAAGCACTGTGCAAGAATCCCAACTGAAAAAATAGCCCCAAAATTTAAAAAAATATCCTTAACTTTTTGGTTGTAGTGTATTTTCACTCATTCACATTCCTGCAAAAGACACACGTGATGCATTGATGCTTCTTAAAATCACTATTTGTGACAACTCTTACCTTTTGTGAGTGTTTTATGAGGTCTATTCTATATTTTTGTCTCATTTATACCACTTTTATACTAGAAAAGGCTGTATAATCCTTTTTTTAAGACTGCATTTAAGTTGATGATGCTCATCTTTTTTGGCACATACAGTCAGACATGTTGAAACAGCACTTACTTATTCTTGCCAAATACATATTCTAAGTCGCCTACCTCATGCTATATTAACATTCAGAACAGGAACCAATTTTTTTTTTTTTTTTTTTTCTCCCACCATTTACTCCCCCCATCTTCAGCCATTACTGTCATCACACTCAGGCTCTGTGACTTTGATAGTGCATGAACATGTCCTGTGCTGAAGTGTTAAGGGCAGGAGGGAGTCAGTGACTGATGTGGAGAGCATCAACGCTCCCCCAGTGTCACCCTGTGATTGATGTTCAAAGAATGGTCCAAAAAACCCATGACCAACTCACCTCACAGCCAGAGGCACCTTACTCTTTCCTCGTATGAATGTGATATTTGAAGAGATATGAAATAATTATTATACATTTGAATGTCTCTGATGTGAAATGAAAGGCCCGTTATATTTCAATGAAATTAATAAAACACACCATTGAGGTATATTAAAGTCCACATTCACATTGTAATTTTGACATTTTGGTTAAAAAAAAAAAAAAAAAAAACTCGTTCTTTTATCACTATTTGGATTACTAATAGGAGTGCCCTTTGTTTGTTTTGTTTTGTTTTTGGGTTTTTTTTTTTTATAATTTAGTTTATTTCAAATATCCAGCAAGACCAAGTAATCTTATAGTCCTTAGAAATAAAACGGGTAGTAAGAAGTCATGGAAAAAAAACAAAAAAAAAAAACCCTTATACATATACTTCATTTAGACACATTCACGTTGTAATTTTGGCATTTTGGTAAACAAAAACAAAAACAAAAAACAAACAAAAAAAATGTGTTCTTTTATCACAATGTGGATTTCTAATAGGAGTGCCCTTTGGTTTTTTAGGGTTTTTTGTTTTTTGTTTTTTTTACTTTAGTTTAGTTTATTTCAAATATCCAGCAAGACAAAGTAATCTTATAGTCCTTAGAAATAAAACAGGTAGTAAGAAGTCATGGAAAAAAAAACAAAACAAAACAAAAAAACCCTTATACATATACTTCATTTGAACACGTTCACATTGTAATTTTGACATTTTGGTTAAAAAAAAAAAAAAAGTTATTTTATCACAATGTGGATTACTAATAGGGGTGCCCTTTGTTTGTTTTTTTTTGTTTTTTTTTGTTTAGTTTATTCAAATATCTAGTAAGACAAAGTAATCTTATAGTCCTTAGAAATAAAACAGGTAGTAAGAGTCATGGAAAAAAAAACCCAAAAACTTATACATACTTCATTTGGACACGTTCACGTCGTAATTTTGGCATTTTGGTTTAAAAAAAAAAAAACAAAAAAAAACCCTTATACATATACTTCATTTAGACACGTTCACGTTACAAACAAACATGTTCTTTTATCACAATGTGGATTAATAATAGGAGTGCCCTTTGTTTTTTTTTTTTTTTTTTTTTTTTTTTATAGTTTAGTTCATTTCAAATATCCAGAAAGACCAAGTAATCTTATAGTCCTTAGAAATAACATGGATAGTAAGAAGTCATGAAAAAAAAAAAAAAAAAGCCCCTTATACATATACTTAATTTGGACACGTTCGCATTGTAATTTTGACATTTTGGTAAAAAAAAAAAAAAAAAACACGTTCTTTTATCACAATTTGGATTACTAATTTAATTTTTTTCATTTATTTATTTGTATCAGACATGTAAATAGTTACAGTCTATGGAGTATAATAAACGTTAAAAAAAAAAAATAATAAAAAGGATTATAAACATAAAAAAAATCGGACCAATGGCCCTGTAGCTTACCGGCCAAATTAAAAGCTTTGGGAAATGTATCCAGATGCCATTTATTATCACCCAGTTCTGTGTATTTATTCTATTACAGAAATAGCCCATGTTTTGGTCATATTCCAATCAGATCTGTAAAAAAATTCAAATTCCAAGTTGATGTCATTGATACTGATTTATTGGCTCAATCCGCTTCCTATCTCTTATAATGGGAAAATTTTTCAAAGTCGCACCAAATCCAGAATCAGATCCGGATTGAAATAATTTCAATACCTTGTGTTGACATCATCATATAGAAGCTGTATACCAAGTTTGAAGTCAATCAGAATTGTAGTTTTGGAGAAGAAGACGATTGAAAGTTTTGTAACGGACGACAGATGACGATGACGACGACAGACGACGATGACGACAGACGATGACGACAGACGACGACGACGACAGACGACGACGACAGACGACAGTGACGACAGACGACGACAACGACAGACGATGTCGCCGGACACCGCATGACGACAATAGCTTATGCCCTGTCGGCCGGTAAGCTAACAACACACATGCACACACCCTATCTTCAATAACAAGTATAAAGATGCTGGTGCCAGTATTTAACAAGTGAAGAATCAGCATAAAAGTCCGATGTAACAATTGTAAAAAAAAAAAATTAAATTAATCCATAAATAAAAGAGATAAATATTTGAGCAAAAAGATATGAACAATTTATTCTTAACAGTAGTGGAACAAAAATAAAACCTGTGAGAGATGAAATCACTCCTGCCATAAAGACTCCTAACCTTAGTTTGAATAGTAATAGGAGTGCCCGTTTTTTTTTTTTAGTTTAGTTTATTTCGAATATCCAGTAAGACAAAGTAATCTTATAGTCCTTTGAAATAAAACAGGTAGTAAGAAGTCATGGAAAAAAGCCTTATACATATACACAACTTCATTTGCACATTCAAAAAGGAGTGGGAGGAAGAGGAAGAGGCACTTTGTTCAATACACAATACACAAATTACTACAAAAAATATATACAACATAAACAGAAAAGATGATTAAAATACCCTATTATAGATTTTCAGTTAACAGTTAAACCGTGCGTCTTTATTATGATGGTAAATAATACAATTTGATCTCTTTTCTAATAGATTAAACCAAGTGTTGTCCCTGCTCCTCTTTATATTTGACCTTCATGAGCAAACAAAGATCCATTTGTCTTCTTTGCTACAATGAGTGGTTGGGGTTACAAAAAAAAATGTTGGATAAATGAAATGCCTCTGTCAACAATGCTATTTTTACATGGGTGGTCGTTTCGATTAAAATGTCATTGCCTCTGTTCATTTTCTTTGATGTTTCTGTTGAACTTTACACACTTGACTTGTTCTGTCCATAAAATATGAATTATCCTCACTGACTTCACAGGACCTCTTTATGTATGTACATGCACAGTGCACACGCAAGCACATGTGTACACAGTCTAACCGTGAGCCCATCTGTGATGTTTACAGGGCATGACAAAAGAAATGTTATCACGCCATTATAAAAAAAAAAAAAAAAAAAGTGAATCCGTTGAATGTGTATGTGCTGTATACCCACAGGAGAATACAAATGATGGTCATCTACTGTAAAGAGGGGTGTCAAACTCATTTTAGTTCAGTTCCACATTCAGTTAAATTTGATCTGAAGTGGGCCGGACCAGAAAAATAATAACATAATAAAATATAAATAATGTCAACTCCGAACTTTTCTCTATGTTTAAGAGCAAAAAAAGTAAACTTACATTATGAAAAAGTTTACATCTACAAACTATCCTTTCAAACAATGTGAGTAACATGAACAAACTGAAAAAATAAATGTAATTTTAACAATATTCTGCCTCAGTTTATCATTTCCACATGTAGATTAGAACTTACAGATCACAGTGGATCTACAAACACACAAAACATTTAATAACAGGCGGAATATTGTTAAAATTGCACTTGCTTCTCTTAAGACATTTCAGGTTATTCACTTTTTTTTTTTTTTTTTTTTTTTTGCAAAATTATACTTTGTTTTAGTGGAAATACATGAAAATATTTACATTTACAAAGAGAAACATTTGGAGTTGTCATTATATATATGTTTTTATGATAGTATTTTACTGGTCCTGCCCACTTGAGATTGAATTGGTCTGAATGTGGAACCTGAACTAAAAGGATTGTTCATATCTCAGTGTAATTTTTGCATTTCACAAATTCATCCTATGGGCCGGATTGAACCCTTTGGCGGGCCGGATTTGGCCCCCGGGCCGCATGTTTGACACCTGTACAGTAAAGTATACAATAAAATATCGATTTAATTAAAATTTGGGCATTGTGAATATACCAAAATGGACTTTTTCATCAGAATATATATTGTCTTATTAATTTAAAAAACACTTCAGTTCAGTTTTATCCTTTGTCCCAAATAGGCAATTTGTTTGCAGCACAACTACACACATAGTCACGGAAAAAATTATCAGCCCATCGATATGGACAATCTGTAGTTCGAGGCTTACATATTATACCCTCTATAGTACAGGTGTCAAACATGTGGCCCAGGGGCCAAATCCGGCCCGCCAAAGGGTCCAATCCGGCCCATAGGATGAATTTGTGAAATGCAAAAATTACACTGAAAATATTAACAATCAAGGATGTTAAAATGACTTTAATTCAGATTCCACATACAGCAATTAGATCTCAAGTGGGTCAGAACCAGTAAAATGCTATCATATTAAACCTATAAATCAGAGGTGTCAAATTCATCTTAATTCAGGGGCCAGATTCAACTAAATTTGATTTGAAATGGGCCGAACCAGTAAAATAATAACATAATAATATATAAATAATGTCATCTCCAAACTTTTCTCTGTGTTTTAGAGCAAAAAAAGTAAATTTACATTATGAAAAAGTTTACATCTACAAACTATCCTTTTAAAAGATGTGAATAACATGAACAAACTGAAAAAATAAATGTAATTTTAACCATATTCTGCCTCAGTTTATCATTTTACATATGTACATTATAATGCACAGATCACAGTGGGTCACCAAATACACAAAACATTTAAAATAACAGACAGAATCTTGTTAAAATTGCACTTACTTCTCTTAAGACATTTCAGGTTGTTCATATTTGTTCAGGTTATTCACATTTTTTGCAAAATTATTCTTTGTTTTAGTGTAAATACATGAAAATATTTACATTTACAAAGAGAAACATTTGGAGTTGTCATTATTTCTATGTTTTTATGATAGTATTTGACTGGTCTGACCCACTTGAGATTGAATTGGTCTGAATGTGGAACCTGAACTAAAAGGATTGTTAATATCTTAGTGTAATTTTCACATTTCACAAATTCATCCCAAGGGCCGGACTGGACCCTTTGGCGGGCCGGATTTGGCGCCCGGGCCGCATGTTTGACACCTGTGCTATAAATAATGAAAACAACTAATTTTGTCTTTGTTTTAGCAGAAAAAAGTCAAATTACATGAAAATGTTTATATTTAACCCTTTCATGCATGAATTATGAGAACGTTAATCATGATTTTTCCCCCCTGTTTTTATTCCTCTTTAGGCATGAAAAAAAAAATGCAATTGACAGCTTTTTATGAACCTATTTTTCATGGAGCTGCAAAAATGTTCACTCAAATGGTTACGATGCATTTAATTTCTGGAGCAAAGAAACATGTATTTACTGATATACAGTGAAAATTATGAAATATAAACACTTTTAATCCTGCCAATCTGATGTTTTCTCATATTTAAACATACTCTAATACTAGTTGTTACTCACTTCATGGAGATAATATAAAAAAACAACAACATTTTGTTAAAGAAACAATGATAATTACAGTCTTATAACAAATGATTTACACTCAAACACGTTACTGCAGATCAGGTTCATCAAGAACAGCAAAGTTACATATGCATAAGTGTCCACTGTGTTGGCTGATATGGAACTAAAACAACAAAACCCATGAATATACAAGAGAACAGCTGGAGAAGAACTGTCCACTGGAGTGACCAGTATGCATGAAAGGGTTAACTATTCTTTTACAAAAATGTAAATAACCCAAAATGTCTTAAGACAAGTAAATGCAATTTTACCAATATTCTGCCTGTTATTAAAGGTTTTGTGTATTTGTAATAGTAATGTAAGTTGTAACGCACATGTGTAAAGAATAAACAGATAAACTGAGGCAGAATATTGGTAAAATTGCACTTGTTTTTCTTAAGATGTTTCCAGTTGTTTTTGTTATTCAGATTTTTGTAGATGTAAACATTATCATAATTTAATTTTAGTTTTTTCACTGTTATTATTTTACCGGTCTGGCCCACTTGAGATCATATTGAGCTGAACTAAAATGAGTTTGACACCCCTGTTGTAAGAGGACTATAGTATTTACAGTTGTTTTACATGTATGTGTGTATGTATGGAAAATGGAAATAAATGTATGCAAAAATATTTGTGTTTCCAAGACTGTTACCACTGTTTTATTTTCTAAAACATAAAATTATTAATATGTGTTTAAAAAAAAAATAAATGGATTGATTTGTTTTTAAAGGTGCATACAGTAGGCTACACGTCCCAGAAAACATTTGGGCAGATTGACAAGTTGAATGCCCCGCCTTCTGCTCTTATCCTCCTCCAACCCATTTTAAGCCCCGCCCAGGTGTCATCAAGTTTCACTGCTGCTTTGACGGACAGGTGATGTCCACACAATTTTTGTGAGCGAGATATTCAACATGCTTCATATGATCGTTGGCAGAACTCATAATAGGTACAAGTAAATTCTCTAACAACTGGCTCATAAATCCCAAATATAAAAACTGGTTGGAATTTTTTACCAAGCCATCTGGAAATTAGGATCTGGAAAAAGTATGGAATTTTGAAATAATTACTAATTACTCACTAATAGTAATAAACATTTGTGAATAATCATCTAGAGGATAAGTTGAATTTACTTAAAACATTTGACTAAACCGGTTGCCTTAAAAAATGTAAGTAATGAGTAATGAAAAGTTGAGTGTATTAAACTGAAATGCTTGATTTGAATGGAATTACGATTTTAAGTATGACACACTAAATGCCAAGTTAATTTAACTTCAGATTTGTTGGAATGTCATTTGCTTTGTATAATCATTAGACTGAATATCATCAGATCATTAGAAGGTGATTTAAATGAAAATCTTTTGCAATATAAACTGCTTTATAAAATTATTAAACTTAATATATTATAGCGTGGATGGAAGTTAGGCAGGAAGTTAACTCAAGGTAATTAGCCAGTACAGGAAGTGCTTTTAATTTGGCAAGGCATAAAGATTTACATTAAAAAAAGGACAATCAGAAATGAACAGTAAAGCCATTGTTCGTCCTCTGGCTCTGACTCATGGTGCAGCTGTACAAAAATACAAAAACAAACACATAAAGGCCTAAAAACATTGCTATACACTTGGGATGTAATGATTACCGGTAAAACAATAAACTGCGGTAAAATTGCAGACAGTTAGTGTTACCATTTAAATTCTAATTATCATGATAACAATGTTTGATTACCGCACTTTTAGGGGAAAAAACCATATGTAAAGATCTGCTTTTATGTCAAATATTTGAGTATAGTTTTAATTTATTACAATTTTAATTTTGTATACCAAATATTTGGAACCAATTTTCACTTTTAAAGTCTTTGAAAAGGTTCGTTAAGCATCTGTGTGTTATTTATGCTATAAATTATATACAATTTAAAATCGGATTTTACATATTTTGTGTGTTTTTTGTCCTTTTGTGTTGATGTAGTAGGTTAAAATGAACAAATAATAGGCAGATGAGATAGAAAAGCAGATCCCAAACGTGGGTATGGTAAACATTTGTTTATATAGTATATAAAGGAAAAATCAGAAGTGCTGAAAAACGGACAAAAAAGACTCAGACCACTAAGGGTTAAATATTTGAATGTTTCTGCAACAGAAGGTACATTGCGCCGATTATTTTATTTGTTTTTTTAAATACAACTTGGTTAAATTATTTCAGGGTGTATATAAGTACTTTTTGAACATTTTGAGCACAATTTCAGCAATACTGTGATAACTAGAAAAGCACTCGGAGAGCGCAGACCTCCGCCAAGCGCAAAAATTCCCCACATAATCGGTGATACAAATCCTACATTTATTTTTTAAAAAGATCCGGATCAGTCTTTGCCATTTGATAGAACACCCCATTGTAAATCCCTGAGTCAAATTGCATGAGATTTGCACAATTCCCCCATATTGTGATTTCCACCATAAATATTAGTCCCATATTTATTTTACCTAGATTTTAAGATTCCTTGACCATGAAAACATACCATTAGCAACTGGATTCATAATTATATCCTTGTTAGTTCAGTAGTTATTCACGAAAATCACATTTCTCGTAATGGCGGTTTTCTTCTGGATCTAGCTCCTTAAGTATTAAAGCTACATGAAATCCGGTGGAATACTCCCGATGCGGAACTGACTGAGCTACACGATGGCGCTTGTCAGAAATTTCTACCTTTAATATTAAAGGCACAGTAGGCCAAAAAGTAAGGGCACCCCCATTTTTTATAGAAATTGAGATAAAATCTGCCTTCTGGATCAGATCTGGATCAGCCTTTGAAATGTGATAGAGGACCCCATTGTCAATTCCTGAGTTAAATTTCATGAGTTTTGGTCAATAATTAAGCGAGATATTGGGAAACGAAAATTTTGGCCCCATTTACCACAATGTTAACGAAAATTTCAAAGTGATCCAGAATCCAGGATTTCTTCCGGATCACCCCCAAAAATTAATCATTTCTTCCTTATCCCATTTCCAACAAACCCTGAAAATTTCATCAAAATCTGTCCATAACTTTTTGAGTTATGTTGCACACTAACGGACAGACAAACAGACAAACAAACAAACCCTGGCAAAAACATAACCTCCTTGGCGGAGGTAATAATGATAACCGTGATAATTTTGGTCACAATAACTGTGATCTGAAATTTTCATATGGTTACATCCCTACTATACACACATTAAATCAAAATTAACACTAACACCACAACCCCGCTGAACCCCTGCACAGAAAAACACATTTTCAACAACATGCCCAATACCCACAATGCAATGCAGAGATAAAAAGGTGCAGTCATGACTAAACCTGAGTGATTTAAATCCATTCAACTATGTCTACAAATTAGTAGAATATACTTAACAATTTATAGTAATGTCATAAAACTTCAATCATTTAAGTACGTTGTAATTAAAGCATTTTAGTAAATACAAAGTCACATCTTACAGTGCATGGTATGGTGTGATAAACTCAAATTATATATTTACGCTAGGTGTCTGCTAGCGTTGAAACATCACTATCAAACATAGGAATGCACTTTCCAAGACTGTGAATGTGGCTGGCAAGATAGTGGGAGTGAAGATCAATAGTCCTGCTAAATATTTCAACAAGCAGGTGTTCAACAAAGCCATAAATATCCATCAAGATACAAGTCATCCTCTGTATACAGAATACATGATGCTGCTATCTGAATTATGATTTAAAAAAACAACATTGTTTTAAAACAGAGCTCCAAAAATCTTTCTATCCAAGCACCGAATGCACATATCAGAACATAGCCTTGCCCATTTAGTGACCCCGCCCATCCAACTACCTCTTTTTATATCTATCTTATTTTTAAACTGTACCTTGATTTTAAATGATTCCATTTTTAATGCACTGCCAATATTTATATTTATTTAACTGCACTATTTATTATGCGTCTTGTGCAGATCTGTCTGTATTGTGTTGTGTTGTGTCTATTGTTGTGTAGTACAGCTGCAGAAAAAAAATGCGTGTAGACCGGCAAAATAAAAGCATGAGTTTCAAAATAAGAGTTTGTATGTATAAACCAACTAAGACTTGCTTGAAAGGCAGAATAATAATAAAACGGCGTTAACGTGAGATAAAAAAAATTGTCGGCATTATTTAATGAATGCGTTAACGCGCTAATAACGTGCTAATAACGCGCTAATAACGCGCTAATAACGCGTTAACTTGCCCAGCCCTAAAGAAACATTAATCATTAATTGGCAAAACTAAAATCTTCAGAACTCGTTTATTGCAAGAAATATGAAAGAATTTTGTATCATATGATGTGAAAATGCCCATAAATGTAAGCAAAAATGTTAAAAAGCCAATATGTAGCATAGTTCAGAAAGTTGACCTGATTGAGCAAAATTAATGTGATTTTTGGATTCAGCACACCAAAATTATCCAAATCAGCTCAAAAAACTTAAACAATAAATGTATTGTTGACCAGTGTTATCTCCAGAAGTGAGTAATAGCTAGTATTAGAGTATGTTAAAATGTGACAAAACATCAGATTAACAGCATTAAAAATATTTTTATTTCATAATTTTCACACAGTAGATCAGTAAATACATGTTTCTTTGTTTCTAAAATCAAGCACATGGTGTCCAGCACAGTGGATGTTTTTTTAACTCCATGAAAAATAGGTTCATAAAAAAAAAATTCAATCGCATTGTTTTTTTGGTTTTTTTTTGTGTTTTTTTTTCCATGCCTAAAGAGGAAAAAAACACTCAGGAAAAAAAAAAAAAAATCTTGATTAAGGTTCTCATAATTCATGCATGAAAGGGTTAATGTGGATTTGAAACATGTCAACATTATAATGCTTTTTTTCTACATCTAATCTGCTGAGTACAATTATTTTTTTCATGAACAAAACACAAAACTCATTTTTCGTCACTCCGAAGTCATTTTAATGAAATGCTGAAAATGCTCTGTTGTGTTTTATATTAAGATTGGAGAGGCCTAAATGAAGGCTAAAATCATACCTTAATCAAAGAGATGATTCAATTTTATATCTTAGTTAGTGTTTTATTGTATTTTAAAGATGTTAGATGTGTATGCACACAGACACACATGAAAAAAATTGTTAAACCATCCTTGTTTTCTTCAATTTCTTGTTCATTTTAATGTCTGGTACATTTGTTTGGACAAATATAATGATAACAAAACATTTACCTCATAAGAGTTTAATTTCAGAGCTGATATCTAGACATTTTCCATGTTTTCTTGATAATAACCAAAATCACTTCATTTCTTACATCAATATCTATGGCAGAGGTGTCAAACTCATGTTCTTCCGGGGGCCACATTCAGCCCAATTTAATCTGAAGTGGGCCAGACCAGTACAATAATAGCACAGTAACCAATAAATAATGACAACTCCAAATTGTTTTAGTGCAAAAAATGACATCCGATTATACCAATATTTACATTTACAAACTATCTAAACAAAAAGGATGTGAATAACCTGAAAAAAATGAAATTTGTTAAGAAATATAAGTACAATTTTATCAATATTATGCCTCAATTTATCATTCATACATATGCAATACAGATTAGATCTACAAAGGCACAAAACTTTTAGTAACAGGCAGAATATTGTTAAAATTGTGCTTAATTTTCTTTAGAAATTTCAGGTTGTTCATTTTTGTTCAAGTTATTCATATTTTATTGTTAAAGGATAGTTTGTTAATGTAAAAATTTTCATAATTTAATGTTTTTTGCACTAAATCAAAGAGAAAAAAATGGTGTTGTCATTATTTATAGATTATTATGATATTATTTTAGAGTTTGATGCCCTAACTTACGCTTTGCAAATTCATCCTGCGGGCCGGATTGGAACCTTTGGCGGGCCGATTTTGGCCCCCGGGCCGCATGTTTGACACCTGTGTCTTTCAAAAAGGAGCCATATCTATTATTAATAAGGCCGGTTACTATGAACATACTAATGAATTGTTTATGAAATCTCATATTATGAAATTTAATAATTTGGTTTACTATAAAATAATGCAAATAATGTATAAAGCCAAATTAAAGGTATTCCCTGTCTGTGTACAAAGGTTCTTCTCAACACATGAGTCTAAATATGATTTGCGAGATGTTTGTAAATTTGTCGTACAAAAAGCTAAAAAAAAAAAGAGAGACTAAAAGAAGATGTATATCTGTTGTTGGAGTTAAACTATGGAATGAGGCCAGCATGGATTTAAGAATGTGTAGCCCATTTTTGATATTTAAAAAATGGTTCGTAAGGCAATTTTTGAAGCATACAACTGTTAAGATCTAATAAGTAATAGGTAAATAATTTATTTTTGATTCTACATTAAATTACCATTAATTTGGTGAGTTAAGTTTTCTATTTTTCTGATTTATTTTCACCTTTTTATGTTTGGCTTGTTTGTTTGGTTGTATTGTTTTTTTTCGTTTTCCTATATTGGATGCTGGGTAGTTGAATTTGTTATGTAGGACAGTTATTAATATAAGCATTCTGCTTCTGCCTGGGCCTTTTCAGTTATTAACCTGTTGGTAATGTTTGTAATGTTTGAAGTGTTGTTGTTGACACTGGCTGTATTATTATGTGATGACTGAATAAAGAATTTCATCCTCATCCTACTTTTCCAGACCTGGAAATTTAGAAAGGCAAGGTAAGTTTATTTGTGTAATTCAAGGTGTGAAGCACAGGACATTGAAATAAAAAGAAACACATTTAAAACATTAGAAAAGAAACGCGTAAAAGGTGATTAAAAACAGCAAGTAAGAAAACACATACAATCCAAAAAAAATTAAAACACACATATACACTGAACAAAAATATAAACGCACCACTTTTGTTTTTGCTCCCGTTTTTCATGAGTTGAACTCAAAGATCTAAAACTTTTTCTATGTACACAAAAAGCCTATTTCTCTCAAATATTGTTCATAAATTTGTCTAAATCTGTGTTAGTGAGCACTTCTCCTTTGTCCTTTGCTGAGATAATCCATCCACCTCACAGGTGTGGCAGATCAAGATGCTGATTAGACAGCAGGATTATTGCACAGGTGTGACTTCGGCTGGCCACAATAAAAGGCCACTCTAAAATGTGCACTTTTACTGTATTGGGTGGTCCAGGGGGGTCAGAAAACCAGTCAGTATTTGGTGTGACCACCATTTTCCTCACACAGTCTTCTTCATGAATTCTCTGAAACAGCTTTGGAGATGGCTTATGGTAGAGAAATGAACATTCAATTCACAGGCAAAAGCTCTGGTGGAGATTCCTGAAGTCAGCATGCCAATTTCATATTCCCTCAAAACTTGTGACATCTGTAGTATTGTGCTGTGTGATAAAACTGCACATTTTAGAGTGGCCTTTTATTGTGACCAGCCTAAGTCACACCTGTGCAAAAATCCTGCTGTCTAATCAGCATCTTCATATGCCACACCTGTGAGGTGGATGGATTATCTCAGCAAAGAAGAAGTGTTCACTAACACAAATTTAGACAGATTTGTGAACAATATTTGAGAGAAATAAACCTTGTGTGTACACAGAAAAAGTTTTAGATCTTTGAGTTCAGCTCATGAAAAATGGGAGCAAAAACAAAAGTGGTGCATTTATATTTTTGTTCAGTGTATATTAAAGTGAGAGTTGCAGTGCAGAGTTTCGAAAGAGAAAATAAAATTTAAAAAGTCAAAATTCTTTTAGTCAAAGGCAGCAGTGAACAGGTGAGTCTGTAACCTTGACTTAAAAGAACTCAGACTCTCAGCAGACCTGATATTTTCTGGTAGTTTGTTCCAGATACACAGAGCATACAGGGCGGGGAAGCAAAATTTACAATATTTTGAGGCAGGGATTGAAAGACAGTGTATGACCAATTAGTTTGCTGAAAGTCATGAGAATTTATTTGCCACAAGAAAATTGACATAATAGAAAATGTTTTTATTCTATGTGTCCTCCTTCTTTCTCAATAACTGCCTTCACACGCTTCCTGAAACTTGCGTAAGTGTTCCTCAAATATTCGGGTGACGACTTCTCCCATTCTTCTTTAATAGTATCTTCCAGACTTTCTCATAATAGTTTTGCTCATAGTCATTCTCTTCTTTACATTATAAACAGTCTTTATGGACACTGCAACTATTTTTGAAATCTCCTTTAGTGTGACGAGTGCATTCAGCAAATCACACACTCTTTGACGTTTGCTTTCCTGATTACTCATATGGGCAAAAGTTTGTGAAAAGGTATGGATAATAGTGTTAGGTATGATTATGACATCAATATATGTTTGGTTTCAAAACAATTGACGTAGTGCCTGCTGAGAAAAAACAACTAAATGTTCATTGTAAATTTTGCTTCCACACCCTGTACATGTGCATCACAACTTACATTACAATTACAAATGCACGAAACATTTAATAACAGGCAGGAATATTGGTAAAATTGCCTTTACTTATCTTAAGACGTTTCAGGTTTTTCACATTTTTTTTAAAAAATAATGTTTTTTTAATATAAACATTTTCATGTAATTTTACTTTTTTATACTAAAAGAAAGATAAAATTTGCTGTTTTCCTTATTTATAGGTTTAATATTAGTATTTTACTGGTTTTAACCCACTTCAGATCTAATTGGTCTGTATGTGGAATCTGAATTAAAATGATTTTGACATCCTCGATTGTTAATATCTTCAGTGTAATTTTTGTATTTCACAAATCCATCCTACGGGCCAGATTGGATCCTTTGGCGGGCCGGATTTGGCCCCCGGGCCGCATGTTTGACACCTGTGATGTAGATGATTATTCACAAATGTTTATTACTATTAGTGAGTAATTAGTAATTATTTCAAAATTCCATATTTTTTCCAGACCCTAATTTCCAGATGCCTTAGTAAAAAATTCCAACCAGTTTTTATATTTGGGATTTATGAGCCAGTCGTCAGAGAATTTACTTGTACCCATTATGAGTTCATACAAAGCATGTTGAATATCTCGCTCACAAAAAGTGTGTGGACATCACCTGTCCGTTAAAGCAGCAGTGAAACTTGATGACACCTGGGCGGGCCTTAAAATTAGTTGGAGGAGGATAAGAGCAGAAGGCGGGGCATTCAACTTGTCAATCTGCCCAAATGTTTTCTGGGACGCGTAGCCTACTATATGTACCTTTAAAAACAAATCAATCATTTTTTTTTTTTTTTTGATAGATTAATAATAATTTTATCGATGGCCAAAATACAAAACCTCCTATGTGAAAAAAATCACTTTTTTCAGGAAACAAAACAAAAAAAAATGTGGATCCTGGAGGATTCTGTTGGGTTTCTATAAATTGGCTTAGAGTCTGGTTTGGACCAACTCTATATGTAAAGTGTCATGAGATAACTTTTGTTATGATTTGGTGCTATAGAAATAAAATTTGATTGACTGATTGATGGTTTACTTTTATTATAGTGTGGTCTTTGTTGTTGTTGTCAGGTGACCTTCATAAGAAAGGGCGGTATTATCTTGCAGATAGACTGAAAATGTAGAGTCATCCTTGTTCTCACTATTTAATGTGAAAAGTCAAAATCTAAAAATTTGCAGTTTTTTGGCCATCGTTATGTTTTAGAAAATAGAACAGTGGTAACAGTCTTGGAAACAGGAATATTTATTACCTCCGCCAAGGAGGTTATGTTTTTGCCAGGGTTTGTTTGTTTGTCTGTTTGTCTGTCCGTTAGTGTGCAACATAACTCAAAAAGTTATGGACAGATTTTGATGAAATTTTCAGGGTTTGTTGGAAATGTGATAAGGAAGAAATGATTAACTTTTGGGGGTGATCCGGAAGAAATCCTGGATTCTGGATCACTTTGAAATTTTCGTTAACATTGTGGTAAATGGGGCCAAAATTTTCGTTTCCCAATATCTCGCTTAATTATTGACCAAAACTCATGAAATTTAACTCAGGAATTGACAATGGGGTCCTCTATCACATTTCAAAGGCTGATCCGGATCTGATCCAGAAGGCGGATTTTATCTCAATTTCTATAAAAAATGGGGGTGCCCTTACTTTTTGGCCTACTGTGCCTTTAATATTAAAGGTAGAAATTTCTGACAAGCGCCATCGTGTAGCTCAGTCAGTTCCGCATTGGGAGTATTCCACCGGATTTCATGTAGCTTTAATACTTAAGGAGCTAGATCCAGAAGAAAACCGCCATTACGAGAAATGTGATTTTCGTGAATAACTACTGAACTAACAAGGATATAATTATGAATCCAGTTGCTAATGGTATGTTTTCATGGTCAAGGAATCTTAAAATCTAGGTAAAATAAATATGGGACTAATATTTATGGTGGAAATCACAATATGGGGGAATTGTGCAAATGTCATGCAATTTGACTCAGGGATTTACAATGGGGTGTTCTATCAAATGGCAAAGACTGATCCGGATCTTTCAAAAAGTTATGGATGGATTTGGATGAAAATTTCAGGAAATATTGATACTGGCACAAGGAACAAATGATTAAATTTTGGTGGTGATCGGGGGGGGGGGGGGGGGGGGGGCACTGATCTGCCTTGGCGGAGGTCTGCGCTCACAGAGTGCTTTTCTAGTTTGTCTGTTTGTTTGTTTGTTTGTTTGTCTGTCCGTTAGTGTGCAACATAACTCAAGAAGTTATGGACAGATTTTGATGAAATTTTCAGGGTTCGTTGGAAATGGGATAAGGAAGAAATGATTAAATTTTGGTGGTGATTGGGGGTAGGTAAAATAAATATGGGACTAATATTTACCTCCGCCAAGGAGGTTATGTTTTTGCCAGGGTTTGTTTGTTTGTCTGTTTGTTTGTTTGTTTGTTTGTTTGTCTGTCCGTTAGTGTGCAACATAACTCAAAAAGTTATGGACAGATTTGGATGAAATTTTCAGGGTTTGTTGGAAATGGGATAAGGAAGAAATGATTAAATTTTGGTGGTGATCGGGGGTAGGGGGGCCCACGGGGGGGGGCACTGATCAGCCTTGGCGGAGGTCTGCGCTCTCTGAGTGCTTCTAGTTTATCCACACATTTATTTCCATTTTCCATACTTTTCCACACCTGTAAATTTAGAAAATCAAATTCCATACTTTTCCATACTTGCATAGGAACCCTGTTAGTCCCTGTTGTTGAACACAATGCATAGTGCATTTAATTATCCAGGGCACACATCTGTAAAAAAAAAAAAAAAAAAAAATAGAAATTAAAAATAGGGCTGCATGCAATGATGGAATAAATGGAAAGGCACTTAAGAGAGGATGATGAGAATGTGGGTGCATCCCTTGAGAGGGTGGCTGGAACAAATGACTATGGCAGATATGGGTTGAGAAGTCTTCTTAAGATTGACACAGGTAAGTGGTGTGTGTGCTGTGTCAATTAAGTGCATAGAGGACCACTGTCTGTCTGTGAGAAGCTCATTAACACTAAGGTCAGTTTCATCAGGCCCCCGAGCTGTCGTTCTCATATTACCAACACAGTCGGAAATAAAAACGCCATATTAGGCATGCATTTGCAAACCTCAAGATGGCTTGCAGATTCTGAATTACGGAGGCAAATACGGTAAAGTGCACAGAATAAGACGTATGATTACATTGCCATATACTCTCACCGTGTTTATACATATACACATACTTCTACTCTTAACCACTCATAAAATAATAGATATTTAAAGTAGCTGTTTCCCAAGAGAATTTTAGAAAATGCAGAGCGGGTAGCAGGTGCTTGTTAAAATGAAAACGGCAACACTGTTTACGCAAAAAAATAAATAAAAATATCAGTGATTGCACATGGTTGCATGACCCTTAAACGTCCGTATGACTATCTGTGTCTGGCTAATCATACAAAACTATTAGTGTTTATAAGCAGGAAGACTCTGTAAGGCATAAATGTTTTACAGTTTGCTTACATCATTATGCTGTGATTATTTCATATATTCCAGTTTTATAGATACTGTTTATTCCCAACATTCACAGGAGGGCTGTGCAGGTAATGTTGCTAGGGTGGCGTGGGAGGATAGTATGTAGGAATCCCTATATATACAGTATGCAAATATTGTTGTGCAATACCTTGTGTTATTGCACAAGTGGAACAGTATCCAATTAAAACACAACTTTGAGAAATACACAAGATAAAAATGATGAAATTATGCTGATGGAGAGCAAGTTAAATTATGTTACTAACCTGCAATTTTGGAGCTGAATAGCCACAGAATGTACAATATTCACCCTTTCATGCATAGTGGTCACTCCAGTGGACAGTTCTTCTGCAGTTGTTCTCTTGTATATTCATGGGTTGTTTTTGTTTTGTTTTTTTAATTCAAGTTTTTATTTGGTTTACAATGCAAGATTTACATATTTTATACACTGATAGTTTTGTTTTTTTATACAACAAGACAAAAAACAAACAAACAAACAAACAAAGAGAACAAATGAGTAGCAATTGAACAATGGCCGTCAAGTACGTTCTTTTTAAGTATACTGAACAACATTTGAGAAACACTCGCATCAAGCATGCCCAAACAAATTTTTGAAGTGATTAACAAGAACGGTGGAGCTACTCATTACTGAGTCCTACTGAGAAAATTTTTTTTTCTGGTTGGGAGAGTTTTTTGTAATTTTTTGAGCGATGGTCTTAAACTTTTGATCAGCTGATAAACAGCCTATTTCAGTTTACTTGTTGTTTTCAATAAATGACTTTTTCAAAGTGCTTTTTGTCTCACTCCCCCTTCTTGCTTTTGTATATTGTAGCTCTACTTAAAACCTCATTAAGATCCAAATGTGCAAAAGGTAAATTCTAGCTATTTTTCAACTGGTCTTAAGATTTTGATCAGGTCTGTATTTTATTTTATTTTATTTTTATTTTTATTTTATTATTTATTTTTATTATTTTGCTTTTCCCCTGTAAGTCGCTTTGGAAAAAAGCGTCTGCCAAATGCATAAATGTAAATGTTAATCAATTGCTTGTTACTGTTATTAGACTGTAATTAACCCTTTCATGCATAGTGGTCATTCCAGTGGACAGTTATTCTGCTGCTGTTCTTTTGTATATTCATGGGTTTTGTTGTTTTAGTGCCATATCAGCTGCTTATGCATCATCTCATACACTGCAATTCATACCATTAATATAACTTTGCTGTTCTTGATAAACCTGATCTGCACTAACATGTTTTTGTTGTTAGACTGTAATTACCAGGGTTTTTTTTGTTTTGTTTTGTTTTTAAACAAAAGGTTTGTTTTTTGTTTTTTTTGCATATTACCTCCATGAAGTGAATAATAACTAGTATTAGAATATATTAAAATGTGAGAAAACATCAGATTAGCAGCAGTTAACAATGTTTTAATTTCATTCTTTTCATATCACTTTCTGCTATTGGGTTAAAACACAGTATTCAAAATCTCTCTGACAGGACATTTTAGAGACAATTTGACAGAGTAGTGTTGCTAAATGACCCACATTTTTACTTTTAAATTCATTTTTGCTTTAGTGGGACCATAAGGAATTATCCAAAACAAGGAGCTACTTCATACTGACATAAATGTTGGGATGGCAATCAATTCAAGTTCACTCTGTGACGGGACATTACTGTGCTTTGACCCTATTGGGTTTTAAATATATCTTTCTTTGCTTCAAAAATTAAATGCATGGTGTAGCTGAGTGGAAACTTTTGTAACTACATGAAAAAAAAAACCTCAATCACATTGTTTTTTTTCATGCCTAAGGAGCAATAAAAACACTCTAGACAAAAAGTCTTAATGAAGGTTCTCATAATTCATGCATGAAAGGGTTAACATATTGCGTATTATCTTCATGGAGTGAGAAATAACTAGTATAAGAGTATGTTAAAATGTGAGAAAACATCAGATTAGCAGCATTAAAGATGCTTTTATTTCATAGTTTTCACACAGTATATCATTAAATACATGTTTCTGTTGCTTCAAAAACTAAACGCATGGTGTCCAGCTGAGTGGACATTTTTGCAACTCCATGAAAAATAAGTTCATAAAAAAAAAAATTTCATTCACATTGTTTTTTTCATGCCTAAAGAGGAATAAAAACACTCAAGGAAAAAAAAATCTTGATTAAGGTTCTCATAATTCATGCATGAAAGGGTTAATGACCATCAGTTCCCCACTGATCTGGTATTAATGAAGATATGGGTGCGAAGTGGATAAATCTGTAAAAATCTGTTTTGGAGTTTGGAGATACTATGAAACATCCAGCTGTGACAGAACTCAACATCAATACCAATACCAATGTTTCTGCGAAATCCTGTATACATTCAGTGACATTATTAGCCCTATAACGCCAAACGTATCATATTTGATACATGAGATTTGAAGCCCTCTACATAATCAGTGTGATATTTTTTTTCTTGGAAAACCTGATATATACAATTAGATCAGTGTTTTTCAACCTTGGGGTTGGGACTCCACATGGGGTCACCTGGAATTCAAATGGGGTCGCCTGAAATTTCCAGTAATTGATAAAAATTTTTTTAAAAAGCATAAAAAAATACTAATAAAAAATATATGGCGAGTTGAGAGAGACAATCGCATACATAAAAGACAAACTGTGAGTCTGAAACTGAAGCACTGTGGTTCTGTTTATCTGTCAAATGTTCATTGTGGTCAGTTTCAGATGCTGCAGCTCTTTCATAATTCATAGTTTCGGTTCTTGTTTGTTCAGTATTAATTGTCAGCCTTGTAAATCTAAGCTGGACTGACTGTACATATCCTGACCAAGGAAAATAAAATTCTCACTTTGGGCAGTAATCTACACCTGACTTTTCTGCCTCCGTCCATAATAATATACATTATATAAACTAAATGTCATCTAAAATTAATGTTTATTTGCAACATAGTATAGCAAACTATTACATGATCAAAAACAAATTAATTTTAGCAAAAAAAAAAAAAAAAAAAAAAAAAGGCTCCATTTTGAATGTTTGGGGTCACCAGAAATTTGTGATGTTAAAATGGGGTCATGAGTCAAAAAAGGTGGGGAAGCACTGAATTAGATACATGCAATACACAGATAATCCACCAAGGGGGAGGAATTTATTCACCAGAGGCCTTTGATTCTGATTTGAATTGATGAAGCACTTTGTGACTCTGTCTGTGAAAAGTGCTCTATAAATAAAATTTACTTACTTACTTACTTACTTACTTACTTTCCAGTGACGCTACAAGATTGTCATTAATGAAGAACGAGGCAGAACTTTACCAATTCTGAAAAGGAATTACCAATTTATTAGACATGTTTGTGTTATATTATGTTTTTGTTTGTTCAAAAATAATAATATTTGAGCACTGAGACCTGGTGTATCAAATATGATACAAAATTGAAACTCATACATGGAAATCGGTATTACAAAAAAAAAAAAAAAAAAAATTGTGGTTGTTCAGAAGGACCAATAAAGGCTCCAGTTTCAAAGAACTGAAATTTTCTGTCAATGATTTAATGCACAGGTGTCAAACATGCGGCCCGGGGGCTAAATCCGGCCCACCAAAGGGTCCAATCCGGCCCGTGGGATGAATTTGTGAAATACAAAAAATACACTGAATATATTAACAATCAATGATGTAAAAAATAATTTATTTTCAGGTTCCATACATACACATATAAACCAATTAGATCTCAATTGGGTCAGACCAGAAAAATACTGTCATAAATAATGACAACTGCAGATTTGATCTTTGTTTTAGTGTAAAAAAAAAAAAAAAGTAAAATTACATGAAAATGTTTACATTAAACTATCATTTCACAAAAAATGTGAATAACCTGAAGAAATATGAACAACGTGAAATGTCTTGACAAAAGCAAATGCAATTTTATCAATATTCTGCCTGTTACTAAATGTTGTGTATTTGTAATTGGAATGTAAGTTGTAATGCACATGTGTAAATGATAAACTGATAAACTGAGGCAGAATACGGTTAAAACTGCACTTGTTTTTCTTAAGACATTTCAAGTTGTTCACGTTATTTAGATTTTTAAGGAAACAATGTAGATATAAACGTTATCATAATGTAATTTTAATTTTTTCACTGCTATTATTTTACTGGTCCGGCCCAGTTGAGATCATTTTGGGATGAATGTGGCCCCTGAACTAAAGTTTGACACCCCTGATTTAATGGTTCAGGCTTTACAGGGTTACAGATTCAAACATTAATAGTTTTCATGGCTGCCTGAGTCACATTAATAGACAAAGCCTCTTTCAGAGTATTAATTATGATGCATGTTAGTATGGTAAAAGAAGCAAAAATGACTGAAAGTTGCTTTGTGATTGTTTAAGATGTTTTTGTGTATTACTGGCACAAAATCATTGGTGAATACATCCTAAAAACAGCCCAAATTGCAGAAGATAATGTGTTTGTGTGTATATTTGCTGTACTGTATGTACATTTGATGAGATACAAAGCACTATTTCAGGTCCAGTTTAACATTTTATTGTAATTCACATAAACCAGGGGTGTCAAACTCATTTTCATTCAGGGGCCACATTCAGCCCAATTTGACCTCCAGTGATAATAATAATAATAATAATAATAATAATAATAATAATAATAATAATAATTTATTTGTAAAGAAATTTCAAATAAAATGCTGTACAGTGGGCCAGACCACTCAAATAATGGCATAATAGCCTATAAATAATGACAACTCCAAATTTTTTATATGCAAAAAAAAAAAAAAAAAAATTAAATGATGAAAACATTAACATTTTACAAACTATCCAAAAAAAAAAAAGATGTGAATCACCTGAAAAAACAGACATTTCTGAAGAAAAATCCCAAGAAATAATAATAAGAAAAAACTGATCAATATTCTGCCTCAACTTATGATTTCTACATGTGCATTGCAGATCAGATCTACCAAGATAAAAAAAAAAAAAAAAAAAAAAAAAACAGGCAGAATATTGTTAAAATTACACCTATTTTTCTTTAGACATTTCAAGTTTTTCATATTTGTTCAGGTTATTGATGTTTTACTATTAAAGGATATCAGAGTTTAATGTTTTTTTGCAGTAAATCAAAGAGAAAACAAATGGTGTTGCCATTATTTATAGGCATGATGTAATTATTTTTTCCACATTAAACCAAAAAGAAAATTTGGAGTCAATATTTCTAGGTTATTATGCTGTTATTTTCGAATTCGACACTTTTGACTCTTAACCCTTTCATGCATACTGGTCACTCCAGTGGACAATTCTTCTCCAGCTGTTCTCTTGTATATTCATGGGTTTTGTTTTGTTTTAGTTCCATATCAGCCAACACAGTGGACACTTATGCATATGTAACTTTACTGTTCTTGATAAACCTGATCTGCAGTAACATGTTTGAGTGTAAATCAATTGTTATTAGACTGTAATTATCATTTTTTCTTTAACAAAATGTTTTTTTTTGTATATTATCTCCATGAAGTGAGTAAGAACTAGTATTAGAGTATGTTTAAATATGCAAAAACATCAGATTAGCAGCATTAAAAGTGTTTATATTTCATAGTTTTCACTGTATATCAATAAATACATGTTTCTTTGCTTCAAAAATTAAATGCATCGTATCCATTTGAGTGAACATTTTTGCAGCTCCATGAAAAATAGGTTCATAAAAAGCTGTCAATTGCATTTTTTTTTTCATGTCTACAGAGGAATAAAAACAGGGGGGAAAAATCATGATTAAGGTTCTCATAATTCATGCATGAAAGGGTTAATATCTTCTGCGCTTTACAAATTCATCCCACGGGCCGGATTGGAACCTTTGGCGGGCCGGTTTTGGCCCCCGGGCCGCATGTTTGACACCTGTGACATAAACTGTGGTGAATACAGTGAATATTCTAGGTCAACTTCGGTGGTTTCTACACAAACGATCCCTGATTCCTGGTAGTTCCAGTAGCCGGTGTTTCCCTGACACCCAGCCTTTTCCTGTCTCTTATGTTATTGGAAAGTGTTGATAGAAAATATAAAACAACCCGACACAGCGACTGCCACCTCTGCGCCCTAAGCCCGGCTCTCAACCCCGACTGTCAAGATCTAAAAGACAAAAAGCTTCTTGTTACTGCGCCTAGGTGAATAGCTACAGCTCAATTTGTTTTCAGGAGACAGACTATGAAAAAGTGAGAGTCACCTGCCTGCATCCCTTTGCACTGCTTTCTCTTTCTCTCAATTGTCATTCATTCTCTTTCCCTTCCCTCCTTTTTGTTTTGCCTTTGTCTCTCCGTGGATATTCCTGAATGGTTTGTACCTACAGGCAGCCGTTTCACTTGTTTATCCCTTTCTCTTTCAATAACATAATGTCGAGGACTGATTTAAACTCTAGTTGACAAGACAGCCAAATCCACTCTTTTCTTGATTCCATCAGGCATTGGAGTGTGTACAAAGAAAAACAGCTTCTGAACAGCACCGTTAATACACAATGATATACGCAAATAAAGATAGACCACGGCGGAATTTCTCTTCACACAGTGACATTAGCATCACATCCAGTTATACACCATCAACCCCTTCAACCTGAACATATAAGGTGCCACCTTTTGATACAATCGGAAACAGAAGCAATCTGAGCAGAAATGCATTCTTTGGTCGAGGACAGCCAACTCAAGGAAAGAGGAGAATTTATAACTTTATTATATTTTCACATTATAGACCACAGGTGTCAAACATGAGGCCCGGGGGCCAAAACCGGCCCGCCAAAGGGTCCAGTTCGGCCTCTGGGATGTTTTTGCCAAGTACAAAAATTCCAAAGTCTTGAATTGAATTAAGAAAAAAAAAAAAAATTAGCTTGAATTAAGGAAAACATATTGAATTAAGCCAAAAAATAAATAAATAAATCTTCAATTAAGTAAAAAACATCTTCAATTAAGCCTAAAAAAAAAAAAAAATCTCAAATGTAGCAAAAAATCTTGCATTGAGCCAAAAAAAAATCTTCAATTACGTTAAAAAAAAACTTCAATTAAGTAAAAAAATCTAGAATTAAGCCAAAAGTATTTTCAATTAAGTAAAAAAAACCTTGAATTAAGCCAAAAAATTCTTCAACTAAGTAAAAAAAAAAAAATCTTGAATTAAGAAAAAAAAAAAAAAAAAAAAAATCTTCAGTTAAGTAAAAAAAAAAAAAAATCTTCAATTTAGCTTCAATTTAAATCTGGAATTGAGCCAAAAAAAAAAAAAAAAAAAAAAATCAATTAAGTAAAAAAAAATCTTGAATTAAGCCAAAAAAAAAAAAAAATCTTCAGTTAGGTAAAAAAAATCTTCATTAAGCCAAAAAAAAAAAAAAATCTTCAGTTAAGTAAAAAAAATCTTCAATTAAGCCAAAAAAAAATCTCAAATTCAGCAAAAAATCTTGAATTGAGCCCAAAAAAAATCTTCAATTAAGTTAAAAAATTCTTGAATTAAGCCAAAAAAATCTTCAATTATTTAAAAAAAAATCTTCAATTAAGCCAAAAAAAAAAAAAAAAATCTTTAATTAAGTAAAAAAAATCTTGAATTAAGCAAAAAAAAAAAATCTTCAATTAAGTAAAAAAAAAAATCCTGAATCAGGCATTGGAGTGTGTACAAAGAAAAACAGCTTCTGAACAGCACCGTTAATACACAATGATATACGCAAATAAAGATAGACCACGGCGGAATTTCTCTTCACACAGTGACATTAGCATCACATCCAGTTATACACCATCAACCCCTCCAACCTGAACATATAAGGTGCCACCTTTTGATACAATCGAAAACAGAAGCAATCTGAGCAGAAATGCATTCTTTGGTCGAGGACAGCCAACTCAAGGAAAGAGGAGAATTTATAACTTTATTATATTTTCACATTATAGACCACAGGTGTCAAACATGAGGCCCGGGGGCCAAAACCGGCCCACCAAAGGGTCCAGTTCGGCCTCTGGGATGTTTTTGCCAAGTACAAAAATTCCAAAGTCTTGAATTGAATTAAGAAAAAAAAAAAAAAATTAGCTTGAATTAAGGAAAACATATTGAATTAAGCAAAAAAAAAAAAAAATCTTCAATTAAGTAAAAAACATCTTCAATTAAGCCAAAAAAAAAAAAAAAAAAAAAAGTCTTGAATTGAATTAAGAAAAGAAAAAAAAAACTTAGCTTGAATTAAGGAAAAAATCTTGAATTAAGCCAAAAAAAAAACAAAAACATCTTCAATTAAGCAAAAAAAAAATCTCAAATTTAGCAAAAAAAATCTTGCATTGAGCCAAAAAAAATCAATTAAGTTAAAAAAAAATCTTGACTTAAGCAAAACAAAACAAAAAAATCTTCAATTAAGTAAAAAAAAAATCTTGAATTAAGCCAAAAAAATTCTTCAATTGAGTAAAAAAAAAAAAAAAATCTTGAATTACGCCCAAAAAATATCTTCAACTAAGTAAAAAAATCTTGAATTAAGCAAAAAAAAAAAAAAAAAAATCTTCAAGTAAAAAAAATCATGAATAAAGCCCAAAAAAAATTCTTCAATTAAGCGAAAAAAAAAAAAATCTTCAATTAAGCAAAAACAAAAAAAAATCTTCAATTAAGTAAAAAAACTTCAATTAAGCCAAAAAAAATCTCAAATCTAGCAAAAAATCTTGAATTGAGCAAAAAAAAATATTCAATTAAGCTGAAACAATTCTTGAATTAAGCCAAAAAATTTCAATTTAAAAAAAATCTTCAATTAAGCCAAAAAAATTCTTCAATTAAGTAAAAAAAAAAATCTTGAATTAAGCCAAAAAAAAAAAAAACCTTCAATTAAGTGAAAAAACATCTTGAATTAAGCAAAAAAAATCTAGAATTAACATCTTAATTTCTTTTTCTTCCTTTTAGTACAAAAAATAACATTAAATTATTAAAACATTTACATTTCCAAATTATCCTGAAACACTAAAATGTGAATAACCTGAACAAATATGAACAACCTGAAATGTCTAAAGAAAATTCAGCACAATTTTAACAGTTTTTTTTCCTGTTCCTCAGTGTTTAGTGTCTTTGTAGATCTGATCCAAAATGCACATGGACAAATGAGAAGTGGAGGCTGAATATTGTTGAAATTGCTCTAAATTGTCTTACGTTTTTTTTTTTTGTTTTTTTTTTTCAGTTTTTTTTTTTTTTTTTGGATAGTTTATAAAAGTAAGTATTTTCATAATTTAATGTTTTGGTTGTTTTTTTTTACACTAAAACAAAGACAAAAATTTGGAGTTGTCATTATTTATAGGTTATTCTGTTATTACTTTTCTGGTCCAGCCCACTGCAGATCAAATTTAGCTGAATATGGAACTGAACTAAAATGAGTTTGACACCCCTGTTTTAGACTAAAGAAAGGTACCTATAGGAACACTTATATGAATTAATACCTATATTACCGAAATATATTTTTATTAGCATGTTTTTATTTGTATTTTTATCAATTTCTAGAAATTTCAGGTGACCCCATTTGAATTCCAGGCGACCCCACATGGAGTCCCGACCCCAAGGTTGAAAAACACTGGGTTAATGTTTGGCTAAGTTGAGGCACAAAAACAACATGGCTATAAGTAACGATAATCAATTTGGTTTGGGTTTTGAGAAATAGCTCTAAAATAAGGAGGATGTTGTCAAAATCGGATCTTGAAATGATCATTCAGGCATTCATCTCTTCTCTTATAGATTTACTGCAATTCTGTGTTTGAATAAGATAACTTGTTTCAATAAGATGACTCTCAAAAGACTTCAGATGGCACAAAATTCTTCAGAATTCAGAATTCCACACTTATTTTATGTTCAATTAATGATAGACTTCACTGCAAACATCCCTTTTTCTTCAGTTTTCTCTATTTTTTTTTATATAATAACCTTCAACTTTAATCTTTATTTTATTTATTTAACCTTTATGTAACCAGGAAAAGGATCCCATTGAGATTAAGAGCCTCTTTTTCAACGGAGTCCTGGCCAAGAGACAGCATGAAACACAACACATAGTTACAACATACAATTACCTCATACAGTTACAACAAACAATAATTTACAGGACAATTCAACCTATGAAAAACACGTGCAAGTCATTGAGTTGTTCTCCAGAACTTTGAGTTTGGATTTAAAAGCATTCAGGGAAATCAGTTCAGACAGTTTGCAGTCTTTTAATCTGAGTGTTTATGAACATCTACATGATCAGTAAATTAAAAATATAAAAATACCTGACTTTTACTTAAAATTGCAAAAAATACTGAGCATACTAGAAAAGCACTTGGAGAGCGCAGACCTCCGCCAAGCGCAAAAATTCCCCACATAATCGGTGATACAAATCCTACATTTAATTTTTAAAATAAAATCCGCCTTCTGGATCAGATCCGGATCAGCCTTTGAAATATGATAGAGGACCCCATTGTCAATTCCTGAGTTAAATTTCATGAGTTTTGGTCAAGAATTAAGCGAGATATTGGGAAATGAAAATTTTGGCCCCATTTACCACAATGTTAACGAAAATTTCAAAGTGATCCAGAATCCAGGATTTGTTCCGGATCACCCCCAAAAGTTAATCATTTCTTCCTTATCCCATTTCCAACAAACCCTGAAAATTTCATCAAAATCTGTCCATAACTTTTTGAGTTATGTTGCACACTAACGGACAGACAAACAAACAGACAGACAAACAAACCCTGACAAAAACATAACCTCCTTGGCGGAGGTAAATATTAGAATAAATGGTGATTAAATCACTTAATAAATGTTAAAAAAATAGAGAAAAAAATCATTTGGGAACCTGCAACAAAAGTAACACTGTTTTTTTTGTTTTTATTAATATATACTTTATTTTTAACAGATTTTACATTTTTTAACAAACAGACAGTAAAACAAAAAAAAAAAGTAAAGACATACGAAACAAGAGACGTCAACAAGCACAGACAGGGCAGGATCAAAAATTAAAATACAGCGATAAAAAAGTGGGTCAATGAGTCAGTGAGTTTGGGTATTTTCCTTTATCAGTCCATGTCAGATCATTCACATATATTCTCATATTGCATCCGATCATGTCACGTAAACCTGCTGACATAATTACATCCGTCATTTTCATAAACATTTGTGCACATTTTCCTGGAATACATATTTACACATGTCGATAGTAAAACACACAGATCTTGCGATATATGTGTATTTCTCATGAGAAAAACAAGGTGCTGTCGTATTGGGGTGTCACATTTTCTGGGATATATGTCCATTTTAGCCAATAATCAGTAAATTTGTCCAAATTATGGTTAAGGCAGAAAGTTATTTTTTCCATATTGTATATTTCTTTAATAATTCCAATCCATTCCTTCTTTGTTGGGGGTTCTTCGCTCAGCCATTTTCTTGTTATGGCTTTTTTACAGTTAACACTGGGTTTTTATGGGTTAAATGGGAAACAAAAACCAGTGTGTTAGCATCAAAACCCATCCTAACCAAAAAAACAAAAACAAAAACGAAAATGGGATTGATGTAGAAACAGTGTGATTTTAAGCTTAAAAACTAACGAACAGTCATTTACCTTGATTTAAATATAATAAATCTAGTTCCAGACTTGTGCAACTCATCGTAGTATATGTGGATTTAACAGTAGAGGTTTTGGTCTTGGGATATTTAATGATATAAAGTATGACTTGTTGGCAGAAACTCTAAAATCACTTCTTGGACTGAAAAAACATTGTAGAGGTAAAAAGTGTGGGCGGCTGAAAAACCTCAAAGCACATGTTTGGAAAGATTTCGGTAAAAGAGAAAAGGTTATGTCATCGCTTCTTTTTAAATATGTGTTATGTTTTTCTACGTTTTTTTTTTTGTGTGTGTTGCAATGCATTCTTTGCCAAAGAAAGCAAAGGAAAATACTTTTATTTTGTTATTTTTTGCAAAGGTTTTTTACAGGGCTGAAAGAAGTAGCATTAGAGTCTCTTAAAAAAAGGAGTTTTGATGTTGAATATTTCACTGCACAAATGCACACAGAATTTATTCATTGAAATGAGCCGAGGCGTCACTGTGAATGTATTTGACCATTAGAGGGAGTAGTGAGCCATTTAGCCAATTAACTCACAAAGTAGTGATAAAAACAATAGAAACATTGACATTGTTTTTGCTACTTGATACGGTTTTAAAGGAGTGATATTTTGCTTTTTTAAATGGAATTATACATTTTAAAACATTTCCCTGTGGTCTACATAAACTGTAAATGTTATGTTTGGGTCTGAATTCTTCATTAATTCAACTCCACAGGTCCATTTTCAACCCTATTTCTGAGTAATGACACCAGAAAGGTCGTTTTCAGCCACTTGTGTTCATTAATACAACCAACAACTGAATATTTTAGGTAATCAGCTCGAAGTTTGAACATATTTTCAGTTTTTACTACATCCGCTGCTGCTGACAAACAATTATGTCGTACTCGGAGAAATGTTTGTTGGAAGTCTTGACCTTATATGAGCAAATGTCGTGACTTAACTAGTTATAAAACGTAACAAATTAAGCAGGAATTGAAATGGGTTGTAGAAATCTATGAAGACAATTTTGTGTCTTTATTGTGCAAACAAAATGAATAAAAGGCAAACAAAAAATAGGACCAATGGCCCTGTATCTTACCGGCCAAATTAAAAGCTTTGGGAAATGTATCCAGATGCCATTTATTATCACCCAGTTCTGTGTATTTATTATATTACAGAAATAGCCCATGTTTTGGTCATATTCCAATCAGATCTGTAAAAAAATTCAAATTCAAACTTGATATCATTGATACTGATTTATTGGATCAATCCACCTCCTATCTGTTATAATGGGAAAATTTTTCAAAGTCGCACCAAATCCAGAATCAGATCCAGATCCAAATAATTCCAATACCTTGTGTTGACATCATCATAAAGAAGCTGTATACCAAGTTTGAAGTCAATCAGAACTGGAGTTTCAGAGAAAAAGACGATTGGATTTTTTTCCCCATAAGAGCCCACGTAAAATTTTCCGTAAGTTCCCGGATCCAGAAGAAGATCCTGATCAGCATGTGGACATTGTTTTGGTCATCTCCCCATCAGAGCTGGACTGTAGAAATTTACACTGGATATCATTTATATTTACTGAGTTATTGTATCGATCCACTTCCTATCTCTTATAATAGGGAAATTTTTCAAAGTGGCACCAAATCCAGAATCAGATCCGGATCCAAATAGTTTCACTAACTTTTGTTGACATTATCATAAAGAAGCTGTATACCAAGTCTGAAGTCAATCGGAATTGTCGTTTCGGAGAAGACGACTATTGAAATTTTTGTAACGGACGCCAGACGACGACGACGCATGACGACAATAGCTTACAGCCTGTCAGCCGGTAAGCTAACAATCAAGATTTGAAAACAAAAATGAAGCTTTAAAAATTTTTAAGCCTGACAAAATCAATCGTATTCTCATTTTCTTTCATTTCAAATCTGAAACTTCCGCTTGCAGGCCAAAATGTTTAGTCATTTTTAAGGTTTTGTTTGCAAGTCCAAAGGTTTTGCACCTCTAAATCGTTTGCAAATCAACAAGTTTTGCTTGCAAGTTCAAGTGGTATTTACTTCCGGGTCAAAATTGTTTGCGAGTGGAAAAGTTTTGCGTGTCAAAATATGTATGTGGGGGTGTGTCCCATACATAACATCACTTATGCTAGCGTGAAAACGAAACTGAAACTTAACATACTTTCAACGTCCGTCTTCCGATTTGTGTCTATCATACTGCAGATGTTACATGAAATTTTCACAACTTCTAGCCTTTATCCACTGGACCCCCTCCACTGCTCTATGGGCCCCCCCACAAATGTTGGGCCACATGAATTTGTCATGTTAACCCCGCCCCCATCAGCACCTTAGGATGCAGCAAATGAAGATTAGAAGACAGTGTTATTGTGACTGATAGAGATGTGTCTAAATCAGGCTGTCAAACTCATTTTAGTTCAGTTCCACATTCAGCCCGATTTGATCTGAAGTGGGCCAGACCAGTAAAATAATAACAGTTAAAAAAGTAAAATTCTATTATGATCAGGTTTACAAAATTTCCTTAAAAATCTGAATAACATGAACATCTTGAATTGTCTTAAGAAAAACAAATGCAATTTTAACAATATTCTGCCCCCGTTTATCAGTTTATCATTTATACGTGTGCATTACTATCACACAAAATATTTAATAACAGGCAGAATATTGGTACAATTGCATTTACTTTTTAAAAATAGTTTATTAACAGTTAATTGTCAGATTTTGAAAGAAAAATCAAATGTTTTTATGTGGTATAACATCTTATTACATCAAATATTAACTGATATACAAGTTTTTAACATAAAATTATGTGATAAACACCAACTAATTGTACAATTTTAAGCCCTATTATTTGTTTTATAACAATGTTCATCCATATTTATAGGTAATTTGATTGTTTTAATACATGTAAATATTCTTTATTAAACATTAAAAAGTCATAAAAAATTATGCAAAATCTCATGTAAAGTTAGGGCAAAAACCTGTATTTTAATTATTGAATATTACTGTATTTTTATGAGATAGTTATTTTCCGTTATTTTACAGTATTTTTTTGGCACCCCTGCTGCCGGAATAATACCATTTTTTTTTTTTTTACGTTTTTTTTTTTTTTTTTTTTTACAGTGTACAGTTACAAAAATATGTCAGTAAATGTAGACAGTAATCCCTTTTCCATTGACCCTCAAATTGCACCAATATAACTTGCATGTAAAAATGCACCTTATGGAAAACAACAATTTGTTTTTTGATGAAAAATTTTTGCGCTGGCAAGAGGTGGTTTTTCAGGTGTAGTGCCATTGGTATATCACGCAAAACTGGCCAGTACTTTTCTGAAGACATTTCTGTTTGTTCATTTTTGTTCAGGTTATTCACATTTTTTGTAAAAGTATAGTTTGGTACTGTGAACATTTTCATGTAATTTTACTTGTTTTACACCAAAAAACAAAGAGAAAATTTGAGGTTGTCATTATTTATAGGTTATTATGATAATATTTTACTGGTCTGATCCACTTGAAATCTAATTGGACTGTATGTGTCTGTATGTGAAACCTGAATTAAAGTGATTTTGACACCATTGATTGTTACTATCTTCAGTGTAATTTTTGCAATTTTTCACAAATTCATCCCGCGCACCGGGTTGGAGCCTTTAGCGGGACGGATTTGGCCCCCGGGCCGCATGTTTGACACCTGTGATCTAAATAATAAGTTTAATACTTTATTCTGTGAATGATACAATTTGTGGAGACCTTGTGTTAATTGTTGGTGGTTTTGTACATGTTGGTACATTCTGGTGCGCAACGTCCTACTAGTTTGGAATGTCAGTGTGATATAGAACTCCTTTAAGACAAATGAAAGAATTTTGTGCTGAAATCGCAGAAACTAGTTTGTCGGTAAAGCCAGAATCAATTGTGCTTATCATGATTATTATTATTATTAGAATATCTTTAGGTTCACAGCCTTTATGAACCATTACTTCATCTTCCACAGTCTAGTTAAATGACTCCCCATAATTTTCATTGTTCATATTACGGTCTAAAAATTACATAAGGTATTACAGGAAGGCATCATTCACACTTCAGTTCATTTCTAATGATTCCATTATTCATTTGGTACCCCCACTTCTCTAGTTTTACCCCAGAGGGTCAAGACTGAACACCATTCTGCCTTTAAATGGAACACTGATTGTTTTTCATGTTTATTCACAACCCACGGGTCAGCAGCCTCCCATAATCTGCTGTTTTCTTCCAAGGACAATTTGGGGGATATCATGAATAAAAATGATCTTAATATTATCTCCGTGAAAGGACCCATGGCAACTATGAATACCATTAGAGCCTGATCAGAGGCCGTTAGTGTCACATTTATATGGCCACAGAAACAGTATAGGTCCTGCATGAGTGACTACAGAAGCTGGCTGTTTACACTCTTTTGTCATTGGGGCTTTCGTACATTTCCTTATACGCATTGTACTGTATTTCGCTGGAAAGTTTTAGACTATAATGGAGTTTTGATACCTTCCGGCAATGTTATGTGCAAGTAAAGTATGGGTGCGTTTAGACATGATGCTACATTGTACAAGGTTCATCATACTAAGAGAAACATAGGAGAAAGTCATTGTGTCTTTGTAAAGTATCTATACTGTAAAGGAAGCTTAATAGAACAGTCACAGCAATTTGCCTCCTCCAATACCCTTGACCTAGATGGTGGAACTTCCAGGGGAGTTGAGAATTAAAAGACAGAGAAAAATACAATTATACGCAGAAAAAAAAAAAAAGAAAAAAAAAAAAAACATGTTAGGTGATCAAATATAGTATTTTCCTTGAACTATGGGGTAAGGGGATGACTGTTCTCATGATATTAACATTTAGGACAGTAAAGACAATATTCTAAGGGATTTGTTATACCTGCATAATCTCTAAGGGGAGGACGGGTTGTCATAAAGGTTAGAAGGATCATACAAATTACACATACTGTGTCACAGTATCTTGATTCTGACTCCAACAGGGTGGAGTTAAACTAGAGACGTATTATTATTATGCATGGGTTGGAGTTTAAACAGTAACCATGGTTGATTTCTGTTAATATAGTATGAAATTAATCCTGGGGTCAAGACCAATCTGCCCTGACATCCTTGTCTTGTTAAAACCTCCTTTTCTCTTCAATATTTCTTCTTGCACTATTAAAGGTTTTATATGTTTTAAATTCCCCTCTATCGACTTTGAGGCCTTTATTTTAATGAACCGGGGCGCAGTGTGAAAAGCACAGCCAACTGGGCCGTGGCAACCGGGTGGAATGAGAGAGAATCCATTATCATACATTACATGTGGGTGTGTGTAAGAGGTTGTAACTATCATGGCCAATCACATTGGTTCCTCTCAACCTCTTTAAAGCAGATGGCCTCACCATAATGTACTGACAGTTGGATAATAGAGAGAACAGTCCAGAGCAGCTTTCCTTAAAGAAAACGCCATATTCTTGCCATTGAGCATGAAGTTGCAATTTTTATATCAAAATTTGTAAATACAGGGTGACACAAAAAAACGGGAACTTTTTAACAATCCAATAAAACCAAGAGTGATGGAAGAAAAATATTTTATTCATAGTAATTGAAACCTTAAACCATGCCATTTGAGAAACAATGATGGAATTTTCATTTTTTAAAAATGATTTCCTGTAGATGGCGTCCTCCTGTACGAATGCATTCTTGAAATCTGCTGTTGAGATTCCTCATTGACCGCTGCAACATCTCAGCTGGGATACTGTGAATTTCATCCTGAATTCTCTGTTTTAACTCATCCACAGTTCTTGGTCGAGTCGTGTACACTTTACTCTTGAGATAGCCCCACAAGAAAAAATCACAAACGGACAAATCTGGCGATCTAGGGGGCCGGGGAACGTTACCGAATCTTGACATCACATGGTTACCGAACAATTCTCGCACAGCCGCCAATGGTTACTAAAATGGGGGTGTGTTTACTTGCTCAAGGTCACTGTCTCGCAGTGCTGCCACTTGCTCATGTCTGCCAATACGCACTTCAAAAATTACCGTTTTTTTGGGTCACCCTGTAATTTAAAAAAAAAGAAAATTCCATCATTGTTTCTTAAATGGCATGTTTTAAGGTTTCAATTACTATGAATAAAATATTTTTCTTCCATCACTCTTGGTTTTATTGGATTGTTAAAAAGTTCCCGTTTTTTTGTGTCACCCTGTATATGTTTTTATGTACACTCTAACAAATTTTACGATTAAATAACAGTAAAATACTGGCAGCTAGAGTTGCCAGCATGTTACTGTTATTCTACAGTATCTCTACTGAAATCTACAATTACAGTTTCTTACTGTAAAAAGTATTACGGTACTGGGCTGTATATAATGTACCTTTTACAGTAAAATACTGTTAGCCACAGTAGCTGCATTTTACAGTAACTACCGTATTCCAAGAAACAATATATTACTGTGAAACGTATTTAATGTAATATATACAGTATAACACAGGGAAAAGCTAGGATTTTAACATTTCAAGTTACATTTTAAAATACAAAATCATGAACATCGCTAGAAAAAGCTCAAACAAAAGATGACCTTTTAACATTGAGCTTTTATTAAATTCACTGTCAATCACGTTCTGCGATTTGGCTCAAAGTGCATAATTAGTACATGTGTTGTGAATTCAGTCTCCTTTTTTCTTTGAACTTCAACAAGAGATCGTACATTACATTATTTTTATGGAGGCAATTTAATGTTTAATGAACACAAAATGCCACAGCATGGTGACAATTACGTTGATAAAATCACAATCACCTTGATAAACTAAACAACTGGAGCAGGATGGAGTTACGGCAGTGTTGGTAGAAGCATCAGGTGCTTCCGTTCCAGTGCTCTATGGGGTTAAGTCCAGGTGAAAATAGTTGTCCTCAGCTTTTTTCTCTTTTTACTTTTAACTTCTATTTCGAAAAAGAACCACTTACCTTTGATGCAGCAAGTCTATAGTTAACATTTGTTGGACTGAATCTTTTCTAAATGAGTTGGTGGGATTTGATGCCAGATGACTTTGTTCAGAGCAGTTCTGGGCGGACAGCAGTGGAGGAACTGAAGAAAATACTGGAGAATACTGTCAAATTTTGCAGTAGCTTGCTGTTTTAAATTTGCTACTTAAAGACCTCATTATTTACAGCATTATACTGCATTTACAAATAACAGCACGATACTGTACAAAATGTACAGTTTTTTTTACAGTAATTTGTTACAGTGTATGTGTATACCAGTGGTTCCCAACCTTTCTTGGCTCGTGACCCCATTTTAACATCACAAATTTCTGGCGACCCCAGACATTCGAAACTAAGCCTTTTTTTTTTTTTTTTTTTTTACTAAAAAATAAATTTTTTTTGATCATGTAATAGTTTGCTATACTATGTTGCAAATAAACATTAATTTTAGATGACATTTAGTCTATACAATATATATCATTTTGGATAGAGGCAGTAAATCCAGGTGTAGATTACTGCACAAAGGGAGAATTTGATTTTCCTTGGTCAGGATATGTACAGTCAGTCCAGCTGTGATTTACAAGGCTGACAATTAATACTGAACAAACAAGAACTCAAACTATGAATTATGAAAGAGCTGCAGCATCTGAAACTGACCACAATGAACATTTGACAGATAAACAGAACCACAGTGCTTCAGTTTCAGCTTCAGTTTGTCATGTCTTTTATGAATTGGGATTGTCTCTCTCAACTCACCATATATTTTTTTATTAGAAAGGTTTTTTTTTTTGTTTGTTTTTTTTATCAATCACTAGAAATTTCAGGGGGCCCCATTTGAATCCCAGGTGACCCCACGAGGGGTCCCGACCCCAAGGTTGAAAAACACTGGTGTATACAGTTACAAAAATATGTCAGTAAATGTAGACAGTAGTCACTTTTCCACTGACCCTCAAATTGCACCAATATAACTTGCGTGTAAAAATGCACCTAATGGAAAAACAACAATTTGTTTTTTGATTAAAAGTTTTTGTGCTGGCAAGAGGGGGTTTTTCAGGTCTAGAGCAAGGTTATTATCGTTAACGAAAACTAACAAAATGACGAAAATTAGAATTGTAAAAACATTTTCGTTAACTGAAATAAATAAAAACTATGATTAAAAGAAAAAAACGATAACTGAAACTGTATTGTGTGTTTATAAAACTAACTAAAACGTATAAAAATTCTGGATAAAATTCCCTTCGTTTTCATCTTTGTCAAAGTTGGATTGATAGGAAATTGATTTATTTCCCTCGAGCAATTTTTGCTGCTGGCACCATATGATATTTAACGGTCCGTCATTTCTCGTCAGTTATGGTTTCCAGTCGTCTTCTCGTCCGAACTCTACCTGGAAACATGGAGACTAAAGTTGGGAGAAAACAGAGTCCTGTCTGGGATTTATTTGAATATGATGACAGAGAAGAAGAGAAAAGAGACGACAAAACTAAAACTAAACTAAAACTAAGCATTTAGAAAATAACGAATACTAATAAAAACTAGCAAACCTGCTCTAAAAACTAATTAAAACTAACTTAACTAGAGAAAAAAAAAGTCAAAACTAAATAAAACTAAACTATAATGAAAAATCAAAAACTATTAGAACCTTGGTCTAGAGCAATTGGTATATCACATAAAACTGCAATGGAAATGCCTTTTTCTGCAACTAGAGTCATGTGAATTAAAAAAAAAAACAAAACAAAAAAAAAAAACAGATGTTGACAGATGTTACAACAAACAAAGAAGAAGAATTTTAAAAGAAACATAGCACGGTATGTGTGGACACGCCAGGAAACAGATTTTTTTTTTTTTTAATATGTATTTTATTGATTTTCCATTTTAATGAACATATAATCATAAACACAACAGTATAACACTCCAAACAAACAAAAAACCCTTCAAACCCCCCTCCTCCCACCCTCAATAAAATCTATGGTGAATAAAATAAAATAAACCGAATCATTCTTTAATTTAGTATGGGATAGGGGAGTAATATATAATAATACTGAATATGTCTGTAAATCAACACGATATTTACGTTCGTCGCCATGTTTATGGAATGACTTCTTGTGTCATCTTGCAATAATAAATAAACGAATCATCGCATTTGTGATTTAATAGAAAACCGACATTACGCACTTCTGTTTTTTACACATTTAGTAAATATCGGTAAAGTTTTGCACATATGTCCAATGGAAAAGAGACTAATCTGGCTTTTTTATGTTGAAATGTCCCTGGTGTGACTCCCATGTGGGGATCCAGCCTCACAAGCTTTTGTATATCTGGAGTTAAATGCCTCTGTGGCTGCTGCAGGGCAGTATTAAAGATACAGAAGCCAAAACCAGAGGGCAAAACAGCATAAAAATTCATCCAATGGTGCAACTTTCTCCTGTTTGCCAACATCACGAAAGTAACTGTAAATACAGACGACATGATGCAGTTTCACAGCATTGTGGAAACAACAGATTCCCTATCAAGTAATGAGTAGAGCTGTAGTCACACTATTATTATTATGAATTAAAAGGGAACAATTCTAAGGATCAAAAATAAAACCATCTCTCAATATGTGTCACTCACTTGAAATACATTTATTTATTTATTTATTTTTTTTAATTTTATATTATTATTCAAAAAAAAAAAAAAAAAAAAAAATAGAAATACATTTATTCTGCGTTTCTCGTTCGCATTTCCAATAATCCCACATCTTTCAATGAGAGTGCAGTGACCTGTCAATCAACTGGGATGGCACTGGCACTTGAGGTGTCCAGTCAGGTTCCAGAGGTAGCCGGTGCCAATATTTTCCTCAGTATGACCCGTCCTATTCTGCCTCTGATTGGCTCATCAGTCCTCATGCCTAAAGTTAACCAATCAAATCAGTGAAGGTATCGAGTACTGGCCAATTAGATTCAGAGTAGGGTGGGTCATGGCTTCACTTTTATAGGAGAAAAAATGAGGAATTTGGCTGCAGATGCAACTGAATGGTGCGCACCGGGGGGGGGGGGGGGGGGGGGTTTAGAAGTGGGTATACGCAATACTGACGGAAAAATAAGTAGGTATATGCCGTATACCTACACTGTGGCTATTAGGAATTTGAATTCATTTGGCTGGTATGTACAACATTTTATTATGTGATTATATATTTATTATTGCTGGGCAGCGATTAAAATTTTTAATCACAATTAATCGCATGGATTTCTGTGATTAATCATAATTAATCGCATAGTTATATTGGGGGGGCATCAAAAGGGTGTATTTCCTTTCAGTGATATTTCAGACTGGAAGTACTCCGTTGATAAAAATAATTCCACATCGCAGTGCTTCCAAACAACTGTGTCCTTCTCACCCCCACCATCTGAAGACATTTAACCCTTTCATGCACAGTGGTCACTACAGTGGACCGTTATTCTACAGCTGTTCTCTTGAATATTCATGGGATTTGTTGTTTTAGTTGCATATCAGCCAACACAGTGGACGCTTAGGCACCATCCCATAATAATACACTGACATACCATTACTGTAACTTTGCTGTTCTTTATAAACCTGATCTGCAGTGACATGTTTGAGTGTAAATCAACTGCTAATAAAAATTGGGAATATGATAAAATATGAGAAAGCATCAGATTAGCTGCGTTAAGAGTGTTTTTATTTTATAGTTTTCACACAGTATGTCACTTTCTGATATTGTGTTCTTTGCTTCAAAAATTAAACGCATGGTGTCCAGCAGAGTGGACATTTTTGGACCTCCACGAAAAATTATGAAGGTAGATTTGTTGTTTGTTAACCCCCCCAAAAAAATTCAATAAATAAATAAATAAATAAATAAAAAATTCAATTAAAAAAAATCACTTCAATCAAAGAAAAAAAGTGTTCAAATGCAATTTTTTGGATTGCAAATATATATATATATATATATATATATATATATATATATATATATATATATATATAGCATTCAAACACTTTTTTTTAATTGAAAATTTTTTTAGTTAAAGCAATAAAGAAACAAATCTACCTCCATAAAAAAAACAGGTTTATTAAAAAAAATTCAATCACATTGTTTTTTTCATGCCTAAAGAGGAATAAAGACACTCAGGAATAAAATCTCGGCTAAGGTTCTCATAATTCATGCATGAAAGGGTTAAAATGAAAATGTTCATGTAAAAGATTGCTACTTTTCTCCATGTTTATGTCCACACCAGTTTATTTCCTGTTGTGAGTGACTGACAGGAGTCTTAAGCCCACTAATCAGTACTAATACTAATAAACTCAATAATATGTGATGTTCAATTGTTCAAAGCAAGCAAAGGGGGCCATCTAGTGGTCGGAATAAGTTGCGCTAATATATGTTTTGTCCTTTCAGTGTTACCATAGTCAGTTCGAACATAAGAAGGAACTAACAGACACGTTTCTTTCACTCTGTTTGTATGGCCCCAAAAACGTTTGCCTGTGAGTATTTTATGTTCAGCTGTTGTAAGAATGAATAGTATCAAATATCTCTGATGTGAATGTTTATTGGTGGATAAAAAGATGATGTAAATCTTAAATTAATCTGTAAATGCTAATTGTTAGCCTGTCTATAGATTTTCCCATTCAAATTAGCATCGAGCTAGTGATCTTTTTCCCATTCATTTAAATGTATAATGCCATGTAAATGTACTTAGGCAGTGAACAGAACTCAGACATATTTTGTTTGTATGTTGCAGTTTTACAGTGAGTCTACAGTAAAAGATTTGGACAGAAGTTTTGGGCGTCCGGCTTTTCTTGGTAAACCTGTTGTCTATCTGCCGAGCTAATCGCTACACGCACACAAGCAGGTAAAGAAGAATAGGAGTTAGAATAAAACGGCATTAACGTGAGATAAAAGAAATTGTCACCGTTATTTAATGAATGCGTTAACGCGGTAATAACACATTAACTTGCCCAGCCCTAATATTTATTTATTTATTTATTTACTTGTGTACTGCCCTATCGGACCTTTGTCATTTTGTGTTGGGAGGAGAGTGGCTCCAGTGTGTGTTGTCCTGTATTGTGTAATTTTATTGTGGTGCTATTTTTGTGTATGTGTTTTTGTGTGTATGACCCCTCCTGCACACCGACTTTTCTTTTCTAAGGATAAATAAAGTTGAAGTATACTGTCATATACCCTGGACTACACCACTAGGTGAAAAGATTTAAAGGTTTTGGTTTCTGTTGGTGTGATGGGACATCTTGTCTTTTCTCAACATGTGGCTACTTGTTTAGGTCCCTATAGACCAGACCTGGGCATCGTAAGGCCCAGGGGCCACATGCAGCCCGACAGCTGACCCTAACTGGCCCACATGAGGTCACTGGCAAATTAAAAGTCAATGCAAATATATATCATCATCACCTACACACATATATTTTGGACTGATTTAAATAATTTTATAAACACAAAAATTGACTCTTCATGTAAATTGAACTTTCAACACATTTTATTTGGCCTATCACACATTGCTCCAGAACTCCAGAAAAAAAAGATATATTATTGAACTTTTGATTATTTTTGCCAAATTTCACATTCATTGCTCCAAATTTGCACATCAACGTCCAAACATCGCTGTTTTCAAAGCCCTTTTTTCCAATTACGTAGACAATTTGAGAAACAGTATAAATTCTAAAGCAAATAAAACAAAAAAAAAATATGTCAAATGTATAATCTTATTCAATTTGTATAATTTTTATTTATTCCTCGAGCAATTTTTTTAAATTTTTATTACATATTTTTACTTATTTTTATTTATTTATTCATTTTATTTTATTATTTTTATTTATTTATTTTTTCTTTCCTAATGTTTTTATTTACATGTATTTCTCTATATAATGTAAACGATTTTGTGAATTATGGAACTTTCTACCCTTGTTGTTGTATACTATTATGTATATTTACTGTTCAATGTTAATTGTTCGAATAAAAAAAAAAAAAAAAAAAAAATGGAGACCCATAGTGGCAGAAAAAAAAAAAAAAAGTGTCATCATAATAGACATAACCAATACAACGCCACTGCTTTTATTTGAAGGATCTGCTAATTTACCATTTTTTCATAAATTTTTTCATACTTTCTGTACTTGCATAAGGTTTATGCACTGATTGGTTTGTTGGTCAGTTTCAGCCCTTGAAGATGTCAGCTAATGCCAAAAAAAAAGAAAGATTGATTCCGAATGCAGAGTTTTTAACAAGACATGGCCTTGTAAGTCTTTCTTTACTGAAGTCAGAGGTAAAGAAAAAGAAAAGGAACTGTGATATGCAAACAAACAAAGCTGGATGCATTTAGAGTTTTTCATGTAAAGTTCATGTGGAGCTGGTTTTGCACATTTTCCAAAGTCTTTTTGTGAAAATTCATTCACCTCACGACCACCTCACGACCAGCAATCGTGTGTTCGCAAGGAAAACGAAGCTGTTTGAAATCCTGCTCGCTCCTCGTGAGTGTATCGTACTATCAAAGCAGTGCCATGAGCCCATGTGCCTCAAATTCTCACAGTGTGCATGCGCGAACACAGAAGCGTACAGTAGCGTACAAGCTAACAGCAGCTGGCTATTGTCCTAGTGCAGTTTGGCTGTTGCAGTTTACCTCTAGTTCTCTTTGCTGTAGGATGACAGCCCATACTGTCCACGTCTGGACAACCAATGCCTGCACCAAACACATCGTTGTCTTTTCTTCTTTTTTGATTCCCCGCAGATAATGGCACATATTACCAAAGCAGCTCGTTGGTTTTTGTTTAGCACTACCATTTCGTGACTCACGCCAATACACAATCGTCTATGCACTTTTACGGATTCCTTGGTATTTTAACGTTGTATTTCCGGATACAACACTCAAACGTGTCGTGCGTCCTGTGGTGTATGGTCCTACAGTGTGAGCAGTCAGGTCACCTACGAGCGTCGGTCCGTGCAGTGTGAGAACAGGAATCGTGAGCCTGACTGTACGACTGATTCGCACAGTTTGAGATGGAGCTGCGTGCAACGATCGAAATAATCGCACAGTGTATGGCCGCCTTTTAACACAAATTTAGACAGATTTGTGAACAATATTTGAGAGAAATAAACCTTGTGTGTACACAGAAAAAGTTTTAGATCTTTCAGTTCAGCTCATGAAAAATGGGAGCAAAAACAAAAGTGGTGCATTTATATTTTTGTTCAGTATATATATAGAGAGATATATTAAGGAGAGCTGCAAGTATATTGATCCGGCCCTTAACAACTGTCAAAGTTTCTCATGTGGCCCCATAGGAAACTTAATTGCCCACCCCTGCTATAGACACAAACAAATGAGGCAGTCGGTAACATTCATGCGTTCTCAGAGCACTGTTGAGTTACTGTGTTGGGGTCCAAACCCTGGAAAAAAGGAGAAATCTAAGATGAGGGGGAAAGGCTTGGGTGTAAGAACAATGGTAGAAATGTCAAATGCACCTCCTCTGCCCTGTCTGTCTTCACTAGTATTAGCTTTATACTCGAGCTTCGGGCTGTTTTTGAAATTCCCCATTACATGACTATTGGCATACTGATCCTAACCATAGACAGAAGGAAGTACTATGTCGTAGATGAAAACCCATGACAGCATGCCAAAGATACACAGATGTACACTGATCCAGCCAAGTCTGTCTGCTTTTGTCTCAGCAACTAATATAAACAATTTCATTTCTAATAGAAGACTTCACTGAGGTTTCTATGAAAATATAAGGTCAATTTCTGCAACAGCTGAGGAGTAATTGTTTCCATGGTGAGAAGCTTTGTGGTCATGTGACTGTGTAGTACCCTGTATTAACCCTTTCATGCATGAATTATGAGAACCTTTTTTTTTTTCCTGAGTGTTTTTATTCCTATTTAGGCATGAAAAAAACAATGCAATTGAATTTTTTTTTTTAAGAATCTATTTTTCATGTTTCGAGTTACAAAAATGTCCACTCAGCTGGACACCATGCATGAAATTTTTGAAGCAAAGACACATATGTTTAAAACCCATCATCATAAAGTGATATACTGTGTGAAAACTATGAAGTAAAAACATTTTTAATGCAACTAATCTGATGTTTTCTCAGATTTTGTCATACTCTAAAACTACTTTTTACTCATTTCATGGAGATAATACATTAAAAAAAAAAAAAATTGTTTGAGAAAATGAACTGTTAAAGTAATGGTCTGAATATCAGTGTAGATGATACATGAGCATCCACTGTGTTGGTTGATATCCTCTTGAGATCCGGTAAAGTGAAAATCTTTAGCTTTTTTACATTAAACAGTCATCTTGATTGGAAACTGCAAAATGCAAGTTTTTCAGATACATTTTTAAAATTATTTTCATTTATTTATTTTTTTTAATGGAATGTCCTTTGCAATGAACAGCATTTTTTTTTTTTTTTAATTAACCCTTTCATGCACAGTGGTCACTCCAGTGGACAGTTCTTCTCCAGCTGTTCTCTTATATATTCATGGGTTTTGTTGTTTTAGTTCCATATCAGCCAACACAGTGGACACTTATGCGTATGTAACTTTGCTGTTCTTGACAAACCTGATCTGCAGTAACATGTTTGAGAGTAAATAAATTACTATTAGACTGTAATTATCATTTTTTCTTTAACAAAATGTTTTTTTTGTATATTATCTCCACGAAGTGAGTAATAACTAGTATTAGAGTATGTTTAAATATGAGAAAACATCAGATTAGCAGCATTAAAGGTGTTTATATTTCATAGTTTTCACTGTATATCAGTAAATACATGTTTCTTTGCATCAAAAATTCAACACATCGTATCCATTTGAGTGGACATTTTTGCAGCTCCGTGAAAAATAGGTTCATAAAAAGCTGTCAATTGCATTTTTTTTTCATGCCTAAAGAGGAATAAAAACAGGGGGGAAAAAATCATGATTAAGGTTCTCATAATTCATGCATGAAAGGGTTAAAACTGTCAAACTTTAGTCCCCTACAGAGGACAAAAATGCATTGCTGGGTCTCAGGGGGACATGGAATTAAAACAACCAAACCCATGAATATACAAGAGAACAGCTGGAGAATATCTGTCCACTGTAGTGACCACTATGCATGAAAGGGTTAACATTCACATGCAGCAAAATTCACTGTATACTGTGATTGGAAATAACATGAAGTATTTATTATATTCAGTATGTAAAATGGCTAAAATTCACTTAGGGGGTCAAATGAGTGGCCATTTTTGTCAAAAAAAAAAAAAAAAGTTGTCATAAATGCATAGATCTGTGTTGAAATAATGCTAATCCATTTGTGCACAGACTACTGATATTATTTGACAGTGGAAGCTCTATTTTCAGAAATATTGGATTTGGAATAGCACATGTATGTGAAAACTTTTGCTGGTGGACGGACGTGACATTACCCATGATGCTCTGGTCAGTACCAGTACTTCATTAGGAATAAGCTGATATACGTAACAGGGATGTAACGATATGAAAATTTCATATCACGGTTATTGTGATCAAAATTATCATGGTTATCTTTATTGTCATGGTATTATAGAAAGTGTGCCCAAAATGTTCAAAAAGTTCTTAAATACACACACTGAAATAATTTAACCAAGTTGTATTTAAAAAAATAAAATAAAATAATTGGCAAAATCTACTTTCTTTTGGTTTGAATATTAACCCTTAGTGGTCTGAGTCTGTTTTGGTTGTTTTTCAGTACTTTTGATTTTTCCTTTATATACTATATAAAGAAATGTTTACTATACCCACGTTTGGTATCTTTTTTTCTATCTCATCTGCCTATTATTTTTTTTCACTTTAACCTACTATATCAACATTAAAGGCCAGAAAACGCAAAAAAATATAAAATCCGATTTGAAAAATGTATATAATTTATTGCATAAATAACACACAGATGCTTAACGAACCTTTTCAAAGACTTTAAAAGTGAATATTGGTTCCAAATATTAGGCATAGAAAATTAAAATTGTAATAAATTAAAACTATATTCAAATATTTGACATAAAAGCAGATCTTTACATAGGGTTTTTTCCCCTAAACGTGCAGTAATCTAACACAGTTATCATGATAATTAGAATTTAAACAGTAATACTAACCGTCTGCAATTTACAGCGGTTTATCGTTATACCAGTAATCATTACATCCCTAATATTTACGTTTATGTTTACGCATTTGGCAGACGCCTTTTTCCAAAGCGACTTACAGGGGAAAACCAATTTACTATTGCTATTCCTCCTCTTCTTCATAAATGTTAGTATTGTGGATCTAAAACAATAACAGCTGACACAAAAACACAAAATGTGGCAGTGGACGGATGTGACATGGTTGTTCCAGATCCCATCATACTGATGCTCGGCAGCCATGTCACTGTTTACACTAATGATCCCTGTGCAAAAACTAGGATCAGAATTATTTATTGTATAGTTTATCATCATACTAAAGAGTAAATTACAATACAGAATTGTTATTTCTTTATAAAAATGCTTATTATTAGAAAACTGTTGATTTAAACAGTGACGTGTGACATTCTTCATGTATGTATTGGTGTAACATAAGCAGGATGGATCAGCACCAGAGGTGAGTAGTAACGCATTACATTTACTCTGTTACATTTACTTAAGTAACTTTTTACATTAATTGTACTTTTAAGAGTACTTTTAATAGACATACTTTTTACTTTTACTCGAGTACATTTATGAAGAAGAAACGCTACTTCTGCTCTATTACAATTAGGGATGGGAATCGTTAAGAATTTAACGATTCTATCATCAATATTGTATATCGATCCGATTCCTTATTGATTCTCTTATTGATTCTCATTGGGTGAGGGAATAAGAGTACAAACAGGTGTGTCTGCATTAAATGTCTTTTATATTTCCATCTGCACAGAAAATGTAACATATACAGTATGTACAAATAATAATAACAGATGATGCCGGGCTGGTTCGGGGGGGGGGGGGGGGTGGTACTTTGAAAGTGAAACTAAAGACTCTTTACTAATTCCTCTATTGCCGCATTTCTACTACGTCGAACCGGTTCGACTCGGCTCAGCTTGTCTCCCGTTGTTGTGCACCTCATTTCCTTTCCCTTCTTATCTTCAGAAACTTGTATTTGAGGAGTTATGACGTTTGTTGTCCACACCGGAACCGGCCCGGCGTTCACTCTGCCGCTACATTCACAAGCGCCGTTAAGTAGCAAATCAAATACGTGACGTTCCTGTAAATGATTCACATGCTGTGGACAAATGTTAGAGGATATTAGTGGGATTCCACCCTTTTGAAGACATGGAAGGTTTGACAGTGTTCCAAGTAAATGGACCTGGTGTCGTCTGTTTAGACCGTTTCTGCCTCAACACCATGTTGGCTACATTCTGACCAAAACAATGCAGCGTACGTGTGACGTCATCGTGCACGCACAATGATGGCGGAATCGATAAGCAGAATCATTAAGCAGGCAGGCAAACGATTCCAAGGAAACGAGCTCCAGGGAACCGGTTCTCAAAAAGAACCGGTTCTCGATTCCCATCCCTAATTACAATGGTGCACATTCTACTTGTTACTTTTATTTTTGGTCATTTGTTAATGGACGAACCATTTGCTTTGCTTTGTCAGAAAGATTTCTGCCTAAAACTCACATGACTCAAAATGAGTTAAAGAAATTCGACAGAAGGTGAAGATATGTTAAAATAAAGATATTTAGCCTAACTCATAAAAGTAAATAGAAAAACATGCACAGTATCTGCCTCCATAAGAACAGACTAGAAATATTAAAGTGATGGAACCAACATGATAGTTGTAACTAGCTGTAATGTTCCCATATATATTCTATATATTTTATTTTAACATTTCATTTATTACCTCCGCCAAGGAGGTTATGTTTTTGCTAGGGTTTGTTTGTCTGTTTGTCTGTCTGTCCGTTAGTGTGCAACATAACTCAAAAAGTTATGGACAGATTTTGATGAAATTTTCAGGGTTTGTTGGAAATGGGATAAGGAAGAAATGATTAAATTTTGGTGGTGATCGGGGGTGGGAGGGCCCACAGGGGGGGCCACTGATCAGCCTTGGCGGAGGTCTGCGCTCTCCAAGTGCTTCTAGTTAATTGTTGAATTTAAAAGAACAATAAATATGATGTTTCTCAGGAAGTACTCAATACTTGAGTAATTTTTTCATTAAGTGCTTTTTTACTTTTACTTGAGTAATTATTTGGATGACTACTTTTTTACTTGTACTTGAGTAATATGTTTCTAAAGTAACAGTACTTTTACTTGAGTCTAATTTTTGGCTACTCTACCCACCTCTGATCAGCACCATACCCCATACTGAACCTGTAAAAATAAAACATAATATGTAGGATAGAATCTTGTCAGAAAAATTGTTGAATCTAAAAGAATAGAATATTTGTTTTTCAAGTAAATTTCAAATATAACTTGGCCATTTGTGACATGAAAATATAGCATTAATTGTGATGAAATTGGACATTTTTGAGCTGAAAACATAGTTCATATGAGCATCAACATGTTGAACAGAACTGAAATCTTGTAAATTTGCAGAACTTGCATTTACCAACACAAAGTTCCTTTGGGGATTCACTTCGATTGATTTCTTATGCACAAAGACAGAAATAAGACCTCTAAGCAAATTTTAGCTGAAAAAAGTAAAAAGAGTGCACCGACGTGGGTAGAAGTATTGATTCTTCTCAGACCGCTTGAATTAAAACATCATGAAAGATAATCATGAAAAAAAAGTGAAGCAATGCAGCTTTAATTAGAGATCTATTTTTACATATACTACTCAGTGCACTTACAAATTATACTTGTTAATCATAACTATGTTCCTCTCAGACACACAGGGCTATGGATTTTTCTTTTGGATCATCTGTTTCATGAAGTATGCATCGTGGGTGTACGTTTCCTCAAAAGATGAAGGATACACACACACAGTCTTGAGCTCATTCTCATAATTTTAATGTGAGCTGCACAAAATAGCCACCGGCAAAAAACAGCCAAAACACAGAATTTCTGAAAAACCTGGGGAAAAAAAAAAAAAAAGAGAAAGTCTTTGTCTCTCTACCACCATCCACTATAAAACTGTTGCAACAATTAAACCTAATAATAAGGCACAAAACCTGGTAACTCTGTTATTAATTTGTATAATTAAATGTCTTACCCAGAGGAATGTGTTAACTTCCAAATTAGCTCTTATTAGTTCCAGCGATAACAGGTGTAGAGCCACTGAACTTTCATAAATCATTGCTTACATTAGAGTGTATCAGGTACTAAATATTCACTGGAGCTTCAGTATCATCCTTAGAACTAAGACTATGTTCAGACAGCAGGTCTTACTGCACAATTTAGATTTTTTTGGTGAAATCTGCTTTTTTTTTTGCGTGTGTGTGTGTGCTCGTTCATATCACACATTAACCCTTTCATGCATAGTGGTCACTACAGTGGACAGTTATTCTCCAGCTGTTTTCTTGTATATTCATAGATTTTGTTGTTTTAGTTTCATATCAGCCAACACAGTGGATGCTTATGCGCCATCTCATACACTGCAACTGATAACATTACTGTAACTTTGCTGTTCTTGATAAACATGATCTAACATATTTGAGTGTAAATCAATTCCTTGTTATTATTATTATTATTATTATTAGACTGTAATTAACAAGAAAAGTTGTTTTGTTTTGTTTTTTTTTTTGCATAGTATCTCCATGAAATGAGTAATGACTAGTATTGAGTATGTTCAAATGTAAGAACACATCAAATTAGCAGCATTAAAATGTTTTTTATTTCATAGTTTTCTCACAGTATATCTAGAAATGCATGTTTCTTTGCTTCCTCAAAAATTAAACACATGGTGTCCAGCTTAGTGGACATTTTCTCAACTCCATGAAAAATAACTTCATAAAAAAATGTATTCGCGTTGTTTTTTTTTTAAAGCCTAAAGAGGAATAAAATCACTCAAAAAAAAAAAAAAAAAATCTTGATTAAGGTTCTCATAATTCATGCATGAAAGGGTTAAATGCGACCTCTGTTAGTTTTGAGTATGAACTGAATGCCAAGGTTATAATAGTTTTGGATTTTTCATTCTAGTTTAGTTTTATTTAGTTTTGACTTGTTTTTTTTTCTCTAATTCAGGTATTTTTAACTCATTTTCAGAGCAGGTTTGCTAGTTTTTATTAGTTTTTTTTTTTTTTTTTTTTTTCTATATGCTTAGTTTTAGTATTAATTTTAGTTTTGTCGTATCTTTTCTCTTCTTCTCTGTCGTCATATTCAAATAAATCCCAGACAGGACTCTGCTGCTTTCTCCCAACTTTAGTCTCCATGTATCCAGGTAGAGTGGGGACCAGAAGACGACTCTAAATGACAAGTGACAAGAAGTGACGGAGCATGAAGTACCGTATGGTGGCGCTAGATAAAATTGCTTGAGCAAAATAAATCGCTTTCGTGTCAATCCGACATTGACAAAGACGAAAATGAAGGGAATTTTATCTGTAATTTTTATCCGTTTTAGTTAGTTTTGTAAACACACAATACAGTTTCAGTTAGTTATCATTTTTTTCTTTTAATTATAGTTTTTATTTATTTCAGTTAACGAAAATGTTCAATTCTAGTTTTCGTCATTTCGTTAGTTTTTGTTACTGATTATAACCTTGCTGAATGCGACCCTGAAGTGACCCACATGCACAAAAGAGGTCCTGACGTCATACATGACCACGCAGGCACACACTGTGTTTACAGAAGTAACACTCCTGGGATGCAGAATTGTTGACGTTTGTCATATTTCAATGACGTAAAGGTCGAATAAATGCGACCTGGCCGTTCAGACTGAAGCCCAGAGGAGGCAAAAGTACTCACATTCTGTACTTAAGTGGAAGTACAGCTACTTGTGTGGAAAAATACTCTCATAAAAGTAGAAGTACTGATTCAACTCCTTTACTCAAGTAAACATAAAAAAGTACAACTTCTCAATTGTAATAAAGTACAAAAGTGAAAAGTAAAACTGCATTTTTTTTTTTTTTGCCATGAATTAAACAATACTTATTTACCCAGACAAAATCATAAAAGTTTCTGTTTTCTAATCCCACAGTGAATGGTACACTGTAAAAAAAAATCTGTTGTTTTTACAGAAAAAAAAAAACTGGCAGCTGTGGTTTCCAGAACAATACTGTAAAAAATACATCCAACTGTAAACATATTTACGCAGTAACATGTAGATTTAACATTTTAAACATATAGATTGCACACTGGATTTAAATGGTAAATGGACTGCACTTATTTAACATGTTTTCTCCACCTTCATGGTGTCCAAAGCACTTTCCAAAACCACCAGGTCCAACTGGGACCAGTTTAGGGTTCAGTGTCTTCCATGAACACTGTGACATATGGACAGTCGGAGCCAAGATTGGAACCACCAACCCTTTGGTTATTGGACGAGCCGCTCTACCAACTCTACCAACCCATTAATTTACACATTTAAAATGTACACTGTTAAGTGTTTACTTTTTTTTAATAACTTTTGTATTTAAAAAAAAAAAGCAAATATGCCGTTATTTCAACATTATGGTCTTTACAATTTAAACAGCATCACATTGTTTTTCAATGTACAGTTTTATTTTCTTAAAACAACAGAATTACATCATTTCTACATACAAATCTGGTTTTGTTCACATACTCTTCCTGTAAAAACTACAGCTATATTTGATTCAATCGTTAACGCAAAAATCTTTTCAAATGAACTTTGCATTGTATTGTCACTGACAGTTTTTTTATGTTGCAATTTTACAACTTTTTAGTGTTAATTCTAATTCATTTTTTACAGTGTGCTGACCAGAGTCCTGCACTGGGGCAGGTACACGACAGGTAACCTGCAAAAACATGTGGGGATGGGTTAAAAAAAAAAGAAGAAGAAGAAGAAGAATTTTCACAGATAAATTAAATGAAAAGTGGGCCTGTGCAGGACTCTGGTACTGACCCTGGTCACAGCCTGTGCTCTTACTCTCACTGATTTTCCCTCTGAAGCGACATATTTTACATACTGTCACATCCGTTTAGTTTGGGAAAAAAAGAAAAACGAGCCTATTCTGAGAATGTAAGGAGTATAAAGTACAGCTAAGTGCAATCCCAACTCACCCCTTAGCCCTCCCCCTTGAAACAGAGCTGCAAGGGGTAGGGGTTGAAACATTCTCCTATTCAATGGGACAACCCTTCACCACCTGTTACATCATCAGCAGTCATCGATGCAGCTATTAACAGACGTGAAAACTTTGTTTCCGAAAGTATTCCACATGCCGTCTGCAGCTGAAACCGTCTCCGTTCCTTGGGCTTCGGTCATCTTTTTGCGGCTATCAACTATTTACTGCAGAAATGCGATCTATAACCCTTTGAAACGGCATTAAACATTAACCCTTTCATGCATGAATTATGAGAACCTTAGTCTAGATTTTTTTCCTGAGTGTTTTTATTCCTCTTTAGGCATGAAAAAACAATGTGATTGAATTTTTCTATTGAACCTATTTTTTATGAAGGTTGATTTGTTTCTTTATTGCTTTAACTAATAAAAAAAAAAAAAAATCAACAATAAAAGTGTTTGAATGCAAAAAAAAATAAATAAATTACGATCCAAAAAATTGAATTTGAACACTTTTTTTCTTTGATTGAAAAGGTTTTTTTTTTTTTTTTTTTTTGTGATTGAATTTTTTTTTAAATTTTTTTGGTTAAAGCAATAACGAAACAAATCTACCTTCATAAATTTTTGAGGATTTCCAAAAATGTCCAATCCACTGGACACCATGTGTTTAATTTCTGAAGCAAAGAATGCAATATCAGAAAGTGATACACTGTGTGAAAACTATAAAATAAAAAAAAAAAGTAATGCAGTTAATCTGATGTTTTCTCACATTTTATCATATTCCCAATTTTTATTAGCAATTGATTTACACTAAAACATGTTAGTGCAGATCAGGTTTATCAAGAACAGCAAAGTTACAGTAATGGTCTGAATGTCAGTGTATGGGATGGTGCATAAGTGTCCACTGTGTTGTCTGATATGGAACTAAAACAACAAAACCCATGAATATACAAGAGAACAGGAGAATAACTGTCCACTGGAGTGACCACTGTGCATGAAAGGGTTTAAATCAAATGATTAAGTTGTTTATGAAGAAAATACATAAATTTGTGTGTTTCTTCCATCACACTGCTGCACTTTTTGGCTGTGTTTACCTCCATCTTGCCAATGATTCGAACAGAATTATGGGAAATTTCTCCTACCCCTCCAATCGTAGTGTGGTCCTGGAAAATTTCAGTTTTGAGAGCTATTACAGTCCTCCACCTTAACCCTTCCCCTCCGTCTACTTGAGAATCGGGACAACACTACCCATTCACGTGTACGCGCAAAATGGAGGGGTAGGGGTAAGGGGGAGGGCCAAGGGGTGAATTGGGATTCAACCAAACTTATGCAAAAATCTAGGGAGTAAAAGTAACTAGAAAAGCACTCAGACCTCAGACAAGCAATCAGACAGAGCGCAGACCTCCACCAAGGCAGATCAGCCCCCCCTCCCGATCCCCACCAAAATTGTATCATTTGTTCCTTGTGCCAGTATCAACATTTTCTGAAAATCTCATAAAAATCCATCAATAACTTTTTGAGTTATCTTGCTAACAGACAAACAAAACAGAAAAACCCTGATGAAAACATAAAGGTAAAAAGTCAGAAAAAGAAATCCTCAAGTAAAGTACAGATACCTAAAAAAAATCTGCTTAAGCACACTAACAAACTGCTGAAGTTGCATTGCAAAAAATATCAGATATGTATCAGATTTAGGACCCCATATGAAAGTGGCCTGGGTCAGATTTGAAAAAAAAAAAAGAAGCAAAAATCAGATTTGTGCTGTTCAAACTGTCTTTAACAGATCGGATACAGGTCACGTACAGACAAAAAAATCGGATTTGCGCCGCATCTGCCTGCAGTCTGAATGTAGCCTTACTTCCTGCCCCTATAGACCAGAGGTGATTTCTCACAGACTGCAGTGGAAGCTCAGCTTCCCCTAAAATGACTCAAATTAAATGGTTAAATATGTTCGGTTGTGTTTTCATTTCATTGACTCCAAATGTGTTAGAACACGTTCATCACAGACGAGTTCGTTCAGAATCAGCTTTATCACAAATCAACAGACTCCATGTTGTTCACTTCTCCTCCATTCCCGTGTCTCTGTTTTCTCATTCGATCTCTGCTCAGTGCATTTGTCCGCAGACGCTCAGCGTCCATGCACTTCAATGGGACTGAGTGGAACTGTTTTTTTCATTGCCTCAAAACTGGACGGTAATTGGATAAATCCCACGATGTTGTCCCGCCCCTGGATGCTCGGTGTCTCTGGGGGTGAATGGTGCTGTGGGCGGAGCTCGGCCGAGCTGGACTCCGGGCTTCCACGTGCTGATTGGAGGATCGGTTGAAAGGCTGAATCCCGTTTGATTGACAGTTATTTTCAGATCTCCTCCTTCACTGACACAGTTCAGTTTAATACCGTCACAGATTCTGCTGTGAAATGGAGAGAGAAACCACTACCAAATTACTTGTTCATTTCTTGCACTGTAAATAAAACACACTCATTGGACTTCCTTGTTTCAATTTAACATAATTTCAACGTTTTCTTGTTTAGTTGGTACGATAAGGTCACTGACCATTTTCTTAAAAAGGAACGGAGGGACGAATTTATGTTTAAATAACGTGTGTTTTTTTTCTGTAAGCCGACAATGAGCTTCCTCGTCTGAAAGACGAGCAGCCACCACTGCTATAGACAGCAGTGTTTTGAACAGCTGCCAAATGAAAAGTCCTTTACAACAGCATAAGTGTAAATTTGAACTGCAATTACTCAAATCCGGTGTAATTATAGGTTATCTCTGATGTCACAAGGCCCTGGGGCATCAGACTTAACCCTGAACAGACAACCATAAAACCCAGTTTAAAGCAAGTTTGCAGACTGGTCTGTCTGGTTAAACTGTCCACATTAATTATTTAGTAATTAGCTACATGTAATTGCTTGCTGACACCTAGGATTATGCTGTCTTTGTAACGCATTAGCTGACTCGGTTACAGCAGGGTGTTGGATAAGCCTGGACTTACACGTGTGGCTTATCGTTTCATTCCCTTCACATTTCACTTTCTCCAACCGGAGTATTCCTTGATTTTTTTTTTCCTCCCAGTTTATTTATTTATTTACATCTTCATGTTCTCCAATCCATTTCTTAATTTTAAAAAGGGGGGGGGGGGTTGTGGTAATTTGCAGATGTGTATGTGTGTGTGTCAAGGTTCTAATAGTTTTGTATTTTCATTATAGTTTAGTTTTAGTTAGTTTTGACTTTTTTTTTCTCTAATTCAGTTAGTTTTAATTAGTTTTTAGAGCAGGTTTGCTGGTTTTTATTAGTTTTTGTTTTTTTCTAAATGCTTAGTTTTAGTTTTTTCATATCTTTTCTCTTCTTCGGCGTCATATTCAAATAAATCCCAGACAGGACTCTGCTGCTTTCTCCCAACTTTAGTCTCCATGTCGCCAGGTAACAACGACAAGTGACGAGAAGTGACAGACCGTGAAGTGCTGCGAGCTAAAATTGCTTGAGTGAAATGAATTGATTTCATATCAGTCCAACATTGACAAAGATGAAAATGAAGGGAATTTCATCCATAATTTTTATATGCTTTAGTTAGTTTCGTAAGCTCACAATACAGTTTCAGTTAGTTATTGTTTTTTCATTTAATATAGTTTTTATTTATTTCAGTTAACAAAAATGTTTTTTCCATTCTAGTTTTTGTAATTTCATTGGTTTTCGTTAATGATAATAACCTTGGTGTGTGTACAGGTGAGTAAGGTTAAACCAGAACCAATGATATTCCTTATAACTGAACCCTCATATTCTTTTATTATATCTCCTGATTACACGGTTGCATGAGTTTTCGCATTTTCTTCCTTTTTTCTTTCTTTTTTTTTTTTTTTAGAATTTTTTTTATTATTTTAAATTATACATTTACATAAACATGTACTTAGACATAAGGAACCACACAGACACTATATATATATATATATATATATATATATATATATATATATATATATATATATATATATATATATATATATATATATATATATATAAAATTATACAACAAACCTATTAAGTCACAAAAAAAAGAGAAAAAAAACCCCACAACAACAAAAAAAACCAAGATAAATAATATTATCAACTCCTCTTTACAATAGTCAGGGCTGATTGAGAGTTAATATAATGTATACTAATAACATATTTCTCCGTTAAAAGGACATTGGCGACAGCAGGACACTCTTGTTGACAGTAGAGAAAAAAGGATTCCATTGTTGATAAAACAAATTAATTTGTCCACGAACAGAAAACTTAATTGCGAAAAGTTTTTGCATTTTCTAAAGGAAAACAAAATTATTATAGCTACTGATTACATGTTTGCATGAGTTTTCACATTTTCTTCCTTTATTTCTTTTTTTAAATATTTTTTTTTTCTTATTTTAAATTATATATTTACATAAACATGTACTTAGACATAAGGAACCACACAGACACAATATAAAAAAAATAAACAAATTATACAACAAACCTACAAACCTATTAACCCCCCGGTATCCGGGTGTGCCTTTTAGGCACACTTTGCACTTCATGTTAAAAAAACCTCATATTTTTCACAATTTAAATAAGGTTATAAGTCATAAGTTGTTCATTTTTGCATGATCTTTAAAATTCTGGCCACCAACTAAAATCTGCACATTGTAAACAAAAGAAAAATTACCAGCCTAGCATCTGTCTGCCAAGTGTGCCTAAAACACACTATTTCTTCCATTTGATCTGTATGATTAGGGCTGACCTTGATTTAAAGAAATACAATCAAATTAGAGCAGAAAAATAAATCAATATATAATATTTAATAGTTGGATTTATAGGTGTGCATTTTACGCACACTTGGTGACAGATGCTAGTATTTTTGAACATTTGACCTAGCGCCAAAAATAATAATGCAAATTAACCAATGTTGGAGTTAATCATTGACATATGCCAGGCTGCAAAAATCAAATAATATGCGATCCAATTTTTAAGTAGTATATTGAAAAAAATAATAATTTTTTGAATTTTTTGCATCCAAAAAATGGTTTGTTTACATTACAAACACAGCATTTAAAGTGTTAAAAAATCTGACAATTATTGAGTATTTGGTATTTTTATTTACAGCTCAAGTTGATGAAATAGAAAAAAGTGTAAAAGAATTAAAAACAAACTGTATGATTTTTTTTTTTTTTTTTTTTACATTATTCCACAAGTGTGCGAAAATGGCACACTTGGCTCTTAGTACGGGCCTTGATGGACGGGATACTGGAGAGTTAAACCACAAAAAAAGAGAAAAAAACAAAAAAACACACCAACAAAAAACAAGACAAATAATATTATCAACTCCTCTTTACAATAGTCAGGGCTGATTCAGAGTTAATATAATGTATACTAATAACACATTTCTCCGTTAAAAGGACGTAGGAGATAGCAGGACACTCTTGTTGACAGCAGAGAAAAAAGGATTCCATTGTTGATAAAACAAATTCATTTCTCCACGAACAGAAAACTTAATTGTGGAAAGAGTTTTTGCATTTTCTAAAGAAAAACAAAAACAAAAAGAAACGTGCATTGACCTCTGTGCAGATCTTTCCACTCTAGCTGCATACTCAGTCCTTGAAGCCTGGCTTGGATCTCATATCTTCAGACCTAGGGATATTCACCCTGACCTGAGGCCAAACAGAGACGACCGATTATCAGAGGTGCCCTGGGATAGACTGGGGAACTGCAGAACTAGGAGGCCCATGGAGAGGAGATAAGACTGGGTTTTATGGGTTAGTTGAGCTGTCCAACATAGCCCGAGGAAGGGGTGTGTGTGTGTGTGTGAATAAACAGTATGCATGTGTATGTGCCTGTGAGTGTATTACTTTATATGTTGTCATGTGTACAGGGTGTTCATTTTATGGCCTTGGTGCATAGAATATAGATGGTATGTCCTGAAGAACATTTGTAAGCTGCAAGCTGTGCTGAAAGGGCGAGAAAAAAAAAAAAAAAAAAGCATGGAAGTGACTTAAAAGCTTCTTTAAGGCCACATGGGTGACTTGGACACATTTTCCACTGCTGAATCTCCCCTCAACAGACACATTCTTACTCATGCCTGCACACATGAGAAAACTAAGAGTATTCCAAGTCTTAAGAGAGGCGAGGTTAGTCAAAAGATGCCTCACTGTAAACTAAAATGCCGTCTTACTTTCTCTAGGACAGTGGTTTCCAGCCTTTTTTTGGCTCGTGACCCCATTTTTAACATCACAAATTTCTGGCGACTCCAGACATTTTTTTTTTTTTTGTGCTAAAATTAATTTGTTTTTGATCATGTAATATTTGCTGTACAATGTTGCAAATAAATGTTAATTTTAGACGACATTTAGTCTATATAATGTATATTATTATGGACGGAAGCAGTAAGTCCAAGTGTAGATTACCACACAAAGTGAGAATATTATTTTCTTTGGTCAGGATATGTACAGTCAGTCCAGCTTGGATTTACAAAGCTGACAATTAATCAGTGTTGGGAATAATGGCGTTAAAAATAACAGCGTTACAAACACCGTTATTGTTTTCCAGTAACGGGTAATCTAATGAATTACTATTTGAAATGTTACAACGCCGTTACTGTTACCGGCAATGAAATGTCCCATGTTACTATGCACTGATATCCAACAGCTGTTATCCGTCCTGGCTCGAGAGGTGTAACGTTTGTGAATGAGTCGGGGTCTTTTCAGTGAACGATAAGAACTGATTCGTTACGAGTAGGGCTGGGGAAGTTAACGCATTATTACCGCGTTAACGCATTTATTAAATAACGCCGATAATTTTTTTAATCTCATGTTAACGCCGTTTTATTATTGTTCTGCCTTTCAAGCAAGTGTTAGTTGATTAATACATATGGACTCTTATTTTGAAACTCAAGCTTTTATTTTGGCGCTCCAGGAGAAAATGGCGAACTTTCCAAGTAATGCTGAATCAAACTTTGTGTATCTCCTGCAGTTCAATGCCTGTATGTATCAATCATTCTGTTGTTTTCTAAATAATTTCACATGCAAACGTGCCGTTAGAAACATGTTTATGACGTTATTTTGGATGTGTTTATTACAATGTGTTATTAACACATTTAAGCTAATTCATTTATGCTAGCAGTCGGAGATGGGTTGCTAATTCTTTATGCAGGCTCATGTTAAGTTTATGTAAATTCATTGGTTGTATTTAGGTATAATATGCCAGCCTTTGAACTAACCTTTACTTATTTATGATCTGAATGTTGTATTAGCAGTCATTTTATCTCGATGCTAACTTGAATGGGAAAATCCATAGACACACAAACGATTAGCATTTACAGCTAAATTTAACATTTACATCTTTTTATCCATCAACAAAGGTTCACATCAGAGATATTTGATACTATTCATTCTGACAACAACTGAACATAAAATACTCACAGGCAAACGTTTTTGGGGCCATACAAACAGAGTGGAAGAAACGTGTCTGTTAGTTCTTTCTTATGTCCGAACTGACTACGGGAACACTGCAAGGACAAAACATATGTTAGTGCAACTTATTGTGACCACTTCAGGGCCGCCTTTGCTTGCTTTGAACAACTGAACATCACATATTAATGGGCTTATTAGTATTAGTACTGATTAGTGGGCTTAAGACTCCTGTCAATCACTCACAACTGGAAATACACTGGTGGGGACATAAACATGGAGAAAAGTAGTGGTCTGTTCCATGGACATTTTCATTTTAAATGTCTTCAGATGGTGGGGTTGAGAAGGACTCAGTTGTTTGGAAGCACTGACATGTGGAATTATTTTTATCACCGGAGTACTTCCAGTCTGAAATATCACTGAAAGGCAATACATGCTGTTGATGCCGGCACCCCCCCAACAACTATGCAATTAATCGCAGAAATCCATGTGATTAATCACGATTAAAAATTTTAATTGCTGCCCAGCACTAGTTACGAGCCATTCTTATATTCAAATTACCCACACTGCCTTTATGCTTCACCTGTGTGTCCATGAGTCTGAGTTGTCCACGCTGCCTTCAGCTGAACGACTGATGACATGTCCGAGTTTGAGTTGTCCCAGCACAACCCATTCACTTGAACGCAGCTACATGTGCAGCTAATTTAGGGGAGGAGTTATCAGTGAGAGTCCGACTGACTGGACTGAAGACAATCACTGCTGCATCAGGGAGGAGTGACTGAAAAAAGTGGAGATGTGGGATTAACTGGAGGAGCATCTGCTTCCATAAATGCAGATATGCACTTCTGTGGTGGAAAAGCCGGGCCCTGGTGGACCCCAGCCGGGCCCTGGTGGACCCCAGCCAGGCCCTGGTGGACCCCAGCCTCACCACAGTCCTGGTCTTCAGTACCTGTCTGCTGTTCTACTCTATGCAACTGGCCCATGAAACACGCTCAAAAATCAGTTTCCTTTTACATATTTGAAGGTTTTTCAAAAAAGTAATGCAATAATTACTTTCCCTGGTAACTAATTACATTTATGAAAGAGTAATTCTGCTACTAATTCAATTACTTTTTTGGTAAAGTAACTAGTAGCTATAATTAATTACTTTTTAAAAGTAATTTGCCCAACACTGCAATTAATACTGAACAAACAATAACTCAAACTATGAATTAGGGATGTAACAATATGAAAATTTCATATCACTATTATTGTTGAGACCAAAATTATCACGGTTATCATTATTACCGTGATACTGTTGAAACTGTGCTCAAAATGTTCAAAAAGTACTAATACACACAATGAAATAATTTAACCAAGATGTTTTTTGAAAAATAAGTATATTATAAAATAATAGGCACAATGTACTTTCTGTGGCAGTAACGTTCAAATATTACCATGTAAACATCAAACATACAAATGTGCATTACAGATGTCACCTTATGGACACTGTGTGACCATTTTCTATATCAAGTTTGAGTTGTCTTAGTTTCTTTTTCATAGATAGATAGACAGATAGACAGACAGACAGATAGCAGTGACAGCTGCTCGTCTTTCAGACAGGGGAAGCTCATTGTCGGCTTACATCAAAAAACGTTATTTAAACATGAATTCGTCCCTCCGTTCCTTTTTAAGAAAATGCTCAGTGACCTTATTATACCAACTAAACAAGAAAATGCTGAAATTCTGTTAAACTGAAAAAAGGAAGTACAATGAGTGTTTTATTTCCAGTGCAAGAAATGAACAAGTAATTTGGTAGTGGTTTCTCTCTCCATTTCACAGCAGAATGTGCGACGGTATTAAACTGAACTGTGTCAGTGAAGGAGGAGATCTGAAAATAACTGTCAATCAAACGGGATTCAGCCTTTCGACTGATCCTCCAATCAGCACATGGGATTCTGGCGTCCAGCCTGGCCGAGCTCCGCCCACAGCTCCATTCACCCCCAAAGACACCGAGCATCCGGGGGCGGGACAACACCGTGGCATTTATCCAATTACCGTCCAGTTTTGAGGCAATGAAAAAAACAGTTCCACTCAGTCCCATTGAAGTGCATGGACGCTGAGCGTCTACGGACAAATGCACTGAGCAGAGATCGAATGAGAAAACAGAGACACGGGAATGGAGGAGAAGTGAACAACATCAGGTCCGTTGATTTGTGATAAAGCTGATTCTGAACAAACTC